>NW_005842167.1:1449207-1455072 GCF_000455745.1 Alligator sinensis | reverse complement strand
GAGCCTTGGGGGACCCCACTGGTCACAGGGCACCATGATGATTGACTTCCATCAATTACCACCCTCTGGGTCCGACCACGGAGCCAATTCCCCAGCCAGTGGATTATGGTGGACCCAAGGCCACAGTTGGCCAGTTTTGCCAAGAGGTGATCGTGGGATACCAGATCAAAGGCTTTTTTGAAGTCAAGATATATGATATCAATCTCTTCTCCCTTGTCCAGGTGATACGTCACCTGGTCGTAAAAGGAAATGAGATTGGTCAAGCAAGACCTACCCGCAACAAACCCGTGCTGGCTATCCCTCAGGATGTTGGCATTGGCCAGTCCATTAAGGATGGCCTGTTTAATATCTAAGACCTTCCCCGGGATAGAGGTCAGGCTGATGGGCCTGTAGTTTGCTGAATCTACTTTCCTCTCTTTCTTGAAGACAGGTACCACATTCGCCTTCTTCCAGTCTTCAGCCTACACCAGAACACCAGGAGTTCTCGAAGATCTGTGCCAGGGGCTGAGCTATGATGCTCGCCAGCTCCTTGAGTACCCTCAGGTATAGATTGTCAGGGCCAGCTGACTTGAAGGTGTCCAGCCTCTCAAGGTGTTCCTTCACGAGGTCAGCATTGATGGAGGGCAGGGGATCTCCCTCACCCGGACTTCCCTGTCCCATAGTGGGCATGGGCATCCCATGGGACTGATGAAAGACTGACACAAATTCTGTCTCTAGCCATGAAAGACCGACGTAATGTCTGTCCCTAGCCATGGATATTCTGAAGTAGACCCTAATCAAGGTATTGGTTATGATGAGGTGGTTCTCTTTTCCTCTTCCTGCTTGCTAACTGCCTCTCATTTACCCCTTCCCCTCCCCACCACCCTTAATCCTATTTTACTAGAAGAATCAGGTTTGAAACATGGGCATTTTCCAATGGTCAAAAATGTTTAATTAAAAATTCCTGAGCAGCTCTCATCCAGGACTGCAAGCACTGGGCCACACAGTTTTCCTTATACCTTAGCAGGAGTTTTTATAGGTACAGTTGTGCACAAGGCAAGGCCATGACCTAAACTAATAACATGTGGAATTATTTCTAATAACTAGCGGTCTTAAAATTTACTAGTATCTTTTTTTTAGTTTTCCCTGCAATCCCTTTCTGTCGATTTAAGCCCTAGAAATAGAATAGTCAAGTTTGCTTTTTCTTAAGTTTTAACCAGCTTTGAATCTCATCTTCCAACGCATTAGCACCTATCTATAGTGTGAGTTGGGAACATCATATCAGGAATGTTTAGATTATTATTTTTTTAAAGTCCTCATAGATGATGTTAAAAGCCATCAATCTTTGTATCGGTTTTAGTGTTTATAAAATCTGATTTTTATGAAACTCAATGATAGGGGTAAATTTGATCAGGCAGCATTTTCTTCATGATAATTCTGCTGCTAATTCACAGTGCACGAGGCTGAAAAACTGTCTGACAAGTGTTTTTCATTTGAAGGGAAAATGCCAAGAGAAATCATATGGCTTGCAAATTGATGAATGTGAATTTTTCAAAGTGATTCACCGTATCACCTCCAACACCCTTTTCCTGCAGATGTTATCGGTCTGAGAAAATCAAGGTAGCACTGGAGGAGGCTGTTCATGGTTCAGCTGAGTTCATCCTGGCCCCATAACACACTTTTTTGTGTAAATAAATGAATGAGGTACAAGTTCATCTGGCAAGGGCAGTATCCAGGAATTTACTATGGGCCAGAATTTGCCACTTTTCCTTCTTTTCAGTAGGAAAGTACTTTATATAAACAGTTCTGATTAACTGCATCCTAGCTAACCAAAACTCAGGCCCAAATCTCCAAAGGGATCTAGGAACCTAACTCCTTTCGAAAATCTGGACGTCTCTTGTTTACAATCTGGGTCCCTCAAGGAAAGAACACCAGAAAAAAACAACTTCCTTGAATCCCAAAAGCTGTACTGATTCCAGACTGAAATGGGATTGATAGAAGTCCAAGATGTGATGGGAAGAGAGAATCAGTCACACTTCTAGAATCTCCTCAGTGACATCTTTCACCCCCACTCCTAATACAGACCAGGCGTTTCACCTTTTAGGAAGTAAAGAGGAAATGCAATAGAAATAATATCTGCTGACATATGAGTAGGGTGCAGTAGCAGAGTGGTTAAGGAGTTTTATTACTGCTACAGAGACATTCAAGCCAAAAGCTGCCCCAGCTCTGAATGGAAACCTAGTGATAACCTTTGACTGATTGATCCCAGCCACATCATCCCCATGTTTGCTGTTGGCTAAGATCCCTAGGAAATGTTAAATTGTAACATACACTGGATTATAACATGCTTCACATTCAAACAATTTATCAAGAAGCTCCCAAGTCCTGGGTACCCCATCCATTAATTTATCCTGTCCCTGGTTGTACCTGGGTATGTTATTTGCCTCTAATTTAAGATCTGGCATGGTTGGAAGCACAATTTTTGGGAACTGGGATAAAATTCCTCAGATCTCAGTGTATAACTAAGTTAACACCTGCCAGAGCCTTAAGAAACCAGTGTGCCTGAACCATACTAGCTAGCTCTGGTTGTTAGGATCAGATGAGCCTCTTGGATTCTGACACAGAAATACAGGAATACTTGGGAAATGTGAACATATGCAGTCAGCATATCTAGCTGGCTTTGTATACAACCTAAAGCATATTATTATAGAGAAAGACAAAACATTTGCTATAACCCTGAGACTTATTACAAAAAAGCCACAGAGTTATACAGGAAGGGTAGAGTAAGCAAATACAATACTCTCTTTGATTAAGAAAAGAGATATGGTCCTGATAGCTACAATTCTAGCCATTATAATTAATTCTAGCCTTTAAAATAAAAGCCATTAAATCAATTCTAGCCATTAAACCCCAGGACTATTAAAAAAGAAAAAGAAAGGACCAGATGCACAAGGGGGATACAAAGCATTTAAGAGTCTTTCTAGGAGTGACAGGGGGTGCTCCCTCTCACCATCTTCAGTCCGCTGGAGTCTTGAACTTGAGGAGTACATAAAGCATAGCTCACCATTTTTTTTCCTCTTGGTAATCTGAGTTGTGAGCAAGCCAGAGTCTCCATAATGGTGCACTCAATACATATTGGCCGGGAGCTTGAGAAGAAGCCTATATGTGCCACCTTATAGAATCAGAGAAAAACAGGGCTGGAAGGCACCTCAGAAGGTCAACTAATTCAACCCCATGCTCAAGTCAGGGTCATTCCAGACAGATGTTTGCTTCAGTTGCACTTAAAAACATCTGATGACAGATTCTCCCTAGGTAGTTGTTTCTAGTGTTTAATCACCATCACAGTCAACAAGCTTTTCCTAATATCCAACCTAAATGAATACAATTTAAGCCCATGACTTCTTGTCTGATCTTGTCTGATCTTCTGTACTCTTAGAAAACATGATGCCTGCACTAGGGATGTCAACCTCAGCTCTTGTGGTGCTATGCCCTCATAGTCTTTTGAACCTGTTTAAATAATTCCATCCTAGATGATCCCTTACTTGTTGATAGAAGCCCAAATACAAAAATGGGAGCAAGGGAATGAAGGTAGCTGTGGCTGTTGTTCACAGTCATAAAGGCCGCTTATGCAGAAGGTAAGCCAGGGTGGCTGCCAGAGTGCAGCACAGGGGGGTGAGGTACAATGAATAGTTAATGGGCTAATTCACTTCCACATTGAGGATGGAATTAACAGCTATTCTGTTTTATTACATGACCATTGTGCAATGGCTCTATTTCCTCCACCACCGTCCAATAGTTGACAGGTGTTTACTCTTACAGGCATGGCCACCCACCCACTGCAAGTAGGGCTCACACAGCACCTCCATTACCCTCAAGTAAAACCTGGCTACCCCCACAACCTCAAATAAGGCTAGGACTTGCCTCCCCACCCCCAGGTCCCTAGTGGGAAAGTGAAACTAGCACAGGCTTTCTGCTTCCCCTCTGTTGTGGACTGTGGTCTTTATAGCAAACAGATCTTTGGGCAGTAGAGTCCTGGTTGTCTCCCAGAGCAACCTCATTGTCCTACATGGGTTTAGTGGGGTGAGGAGGGGTTTTGGATTCCTGGAGGGCTGATCAGCAGGGTTTTCAGTTTGCAATAGAAAAACGTGATAGAAGACCCAGATTTTCTCATGTTAAGGAGAGAAACCCAGGCAACAGGCACCATGTGCATTTGCGCACACCCACATGCACATAGCCTCTAGGCAGCCTGAGAGCAACTCCCTACAAGTAGGTCTGGCATGGGGGTGAGGGTTGCTTGAGGCCCCCAAAGTGAAGGAGGGAGGGAGTTGGGCAGGGCTGGGGCTACTGTCCAGACCAGGTGGTGGGTGGGGCTTGGGGCCCATGTGCAGCTGCAGGGCCCAGCGGGAAGTGGGACAGGGCTGTGGGCAGCTCATCTATGGGGTGGGGGGAGGGTTGACTCCCCACCACTGCACACACACCTGGGAGGGCATGGGGGGCACGTGCCCCACAGATTTGTGCATGGAACGGGGGAGGATGCTGGCTGCTCACTGCAATCTCAGGCTCGCCACCCTGCTGCCCTCCCCTGGGGCGTCCATGACGCAGCGGTGCCACCACCACAAGACTTGAGCCACCTGCCTGCTGGGTAGCAGCAAGGGGCACAACTCCACATTGCCACCCCCACTGCTGCTGGGCAGGCAGGGGGCACATCGCCAGGGCAGAATGGGGCTCATAGCAGCAGCACTGAGCTTTGCAACCAGCGCCACTCTGACCTGCTGCACTGGGTCCTGCCCACTGGGCCACAAAGGCCCCAGGGAGAGGGCAGCAGGGCAGGGAGCCGGAGCCCACAGTGGACAGCCTGTATCTGCCTCTCCCATGTGCTCCACTTGGGCAATGCTGCCTGTGGGGAAAGGGGAGCAGGGCTCCATGCTCCACTCCGGTGCAGCAGTCACTGCTTCCTACGTGCAGCAGCCAGGGCTCGGGTGCTGCTCCAGGGGGGGCAGGGGTCTGCAGACCTGTGTCCCTGACCCCATAGACCTGACAGCTGGAGGCCCCTTCCAGCAGGGCTCAGAGGTAGGAGGCTATGGGTGGGCAGTAAGGGGCACCAGCATGGCCCAAGGGGTTGCGGTTGGGGAGTGAGGAGCACTGGCAGGGCCAGGGGGCTGTGGGTGGGGAGTGAGAAGCAATGGCATGGGCAGGACACTGGCATATCAGGGCTGCTCAGTGCCACAAAGCAGTGGGAGCACGGGGCAGGAACAGCTGGAGCTGGACCCATGTCCCGGTGAGTGAAGGGGGCAGGGGGAGCTCTGATTTTTCCATGATAAAAAACCCAAAATCAAACATCAAAATTTATAGATATTTAGAATTTATTTCATTATAGTGACTGAGGCACTGGTAGGATTCCAAATTGCTTTCAAATTGTAAATATATCAACAAAACATTGTGTTCAACTGATACCTATATATATAGCGGAAAAACATGGATTTGGAGGTTTTCAATCAGAGAGCCTGCAGGGGTTTTTAATCAGAATTTGCAATGTTTAAACAGAGGAAACCCGGATCCTTGCTGATCAGACAGGGATCTGCTCTGTGTCTGCACATAACATTGAACTGGTTCACAGATGATTGTCTCAAAATAGTAGCCGATTTCCTGGTGTGCTTTTGAAACAGTCCAGGAAGTTTAAATCAGTCTAAAGTGGCTGGCATGTCTAGACTCTTGGGGCACCTGCACATGTGCCAGATGATTGCTCCAATGAGTGCTAATTAGCATGTGTCAGAGTAGACTCAATTAATCAAGTCTGTTGGAGCATGCTGATTAGCACACTCCAGCAGCCTCCATGTCTCATATATTCAGCATCCCTGTGCTGCAAAATGGCGCTGTGGCAGTTTA
>NW_005842167.1:1445384-1448383 GCF_000455745.1 Alligator sinensis | reverse complement strand
CATTTGTGCATGGAACGGGGGAGGATGCTGGCTGCTCACTGCAATCTCAGGCTCGCCACCCTGCTGCCCTCCCCTGGGGCGTCCATGACGCAGCGGTGCCACCACCACAAGACTTGAGCCACCTGCCTGCTGGGTAGCAGCAAGGGGCACAACTCCACATTGCCACCCCCACTGCTGCTGGGCAGGCAGGGGGCACATCGCCAGGGCAGAATGGGGCTCATAGCAGCAGCACTGAGCTTTGCAACCAGCGCCACTCTGACCTGCTGCACTGGGTCCTGCCCACTGGGCCACAAAGGCCCCAGGGAGAGGGCAGCAGGGCAGGGAGCCGGAGCCCACAGTGGACAGCCTGTATCTGCCTCTCCCATGTGCTCCACTTGGGCAATGCTGCCTGTGGGGAAAGGGGAGCAGGGCTCCATGCTCCACTCCGGTGCAGCAGTCACTGCTTCCTACGTGCAGCAGCCAGGGCTCGGGTGCTGCTCCAGGGGGGGCAGGGGTCTGCAGACCTGTGTCCCTGACCCCATAGACCTGACAGCTGGAGGCCCCTTCCAGCAGGGCTCAGAGGTAGGAGGCTATGGGTGGGCAGTAAGGGGCACCAGCATGGCCCAAGGGGTTGCGGTTGGGGAGTGAGGAGCACTGGCAGGGCCAGGGGGCTGTGGGGGGGGGGTGGAGGACACTGGCATATCAGGGCTGCTCAGTGCCACAAAGCAGTGGGAGCACGGGGCAGGAACAGCTGGAGCTGGACCCATGTCCCGGTGAGTGAAGGGGGCAGGGGGAGCTCTGATTTTTCCATGATAAAAAACCCAAAATCAAACATCAAAATTTATAGATATTTAGAATTTATTTCATTATAGTGACTGAGGCACTGGTAGGATTCCAAATTGCTTTCAAATTGTAAATATATCAACAAAACATTGTGTTCAACTGATACCTATATATATAGCGGAAAAACATGGATTTGGAGGTTTTCAATCAGAGAGCCTGCAGGGGTTTTTAATCAGAATTTGCAATGTTTAAACAGAGGAAACCCGGATCCTTGCTGATCAGACAGGGATCTGCTCTGTGTCTGCACATAACATTGAACTGGTTCACAGATGATTGTCTCAAAATAGTAGCCGATTTCCTGGTGTGCTTTTGAAACAGTCCAGGAAGTTTAAATCAGTCTAAAGTGGCTGGCATGTCTAGACTCTTGGGGCACCTGCACATGTGCCAGATGATTGCTCCAATGAGTGCTAATTAGCATGTGTCAGAGTAGACTCAATTAATCAAGTCTGTTGGAGCATGCTGATTAGCACACTCCAGCAGCCTCCATGTCTCATATATTCAGCATCCCTGTGCTGCAAAATGGCGCCGGGGCACTTTAACTAAAGCTCATTGAACAAGCTTTAGTTAAAGCATCCCTGCCACCATTCTGAAGCATGGGACACTGAATACGCATGCCACTGCAGGTGCTTTAATTAGAGAGGCTCTTGGAGCTACTCTAATTGAAGTGCCCCCCTTCCACCCCAAAGCACGTGTAAAGATATACTTTCTACCCCAAGGGCATTTAGAAAGTTCTAAGTGTTAGTTTCTAAGATGCCATCCTGCCCTGACTTCTGCCTCACTTCAGACTAATACAGGTAACTACTTTTCTCTGCTACCAGCCAGTTATGTGCAATGCTTCAGGTTTCTGAGTCACTGAAAATATAAATAGGCAAGCATATATCAGCAATCCGTAATGACTATTCTCCTAAGGAGTGTTATGTTGAGCAGTTCAAAAGTCTACTAAGGCAGTTCTGTAAATGTCAGAAATCAGAAGTGCAGACAGGTATGACTGGTGTTTTTTGCCAAAAAATATCATGTCAGCACTTTGTGCAGGTGAGAGCAACGTGTACCATACTGTATATGATGTTATTCGAGGCAGCAGCACATGGTGTCCAGCATCTCTCAATATTGACAACAATCGGTTTGTCAGGATTAGCAGCCCTGAGACAAAGGTCATTTGTGTACAGTAGGAAGCAGAGGTGAAATGACAATGAAGACATGATGAGTGAATTACTGTTACAAGAATGAATATTCAGTGACATCTAGTGTGGCTGTCACTACCATACAAAAGGGGATCAGTTTGGTGGGTATCATTTGTCTTTTATACATTTGGTTTTCACATGTGGTTGTTAATTAAGTGCTAATAAAAAGAAGACACTAATACCTTCCCACCCTCAAGTTGTTCAGCAACTGAATAGGGCACAAGCTTTTTTTTTTTTCCAGGCAGTTCTGCTAATTAGATTGACTGAATTATTTGTTCTGATAAAATCAATCAGCATAGCCCGTGAATCATTCTTGAACTGACTCTGATTTCAGTGAATGGATTTGGTTCTCTTTAGGGTTTGGGGAACATGTTTTCCTGTAGGCTGTTCCTGAACTCCGTGTTTTAGCTCGACAAGATTCCTTGGGTGAATTTGATATCTTTTATTAGACCAACCCAAATAGTTGGAGAAAAGTTATTAAGCAAGCTTTCGGGTTCAAAAACCCTTCGTCAGTGTTTTAGCTCTACACTTGTCATTCTTCATGTGGCATGGTTAGTCTGAAGTCACATGGCATTGTTTCTGCTCCCTCATGGGAGAGAATGGAACTCCTTAACAGGAGAGTGAAGACTGATACATAATACACTGCAGTTACAAAAGATCCCTCTTTGTGCCACACTGAAATTTTGCGGATCCACAAGCAAGTCAGAGGTCATCGAAATAGGTGTAAGCAAAAAAATATTTGGACTCACGGATCACAGCAGAATGAATGTATCATAGTTGTTCAGGAAAATGTTGACAATTTTTAACTGGTGCTCTGTCATCAGCCCTGTTGCCAGTACATGACACAATGATCCTAAGCTGCAGGGATCTGAATTTCTTAAGTTCTTAGTCAGTTTTGTGAGACTGAATAAGAGAACCCAGTGGTATGTCTATAGTTTTTCTATCCTGCACTTCAGAATGTGGATATAGTGCATCTGGACTTCAGCAAGGCTTTTG
>NW_005842167.1:1443556-1445374 GCF_000455745.1 Alligator sinensis | reverse complement strand
CACGACCTTCTCATAAACAAATTGGAGAAAGCACTGGAGAGAGGAGTATGCAGACCAATGACTTGAGGTTGCAACAAAGCAGGTTTAGACTGGATATCTGGAAAACTTCTTCACTGTTAGAACAGTAAAACAGTGGAATAGGCTGCCTAGAGAAATGGTGGCCTTTCCAACACTGGAGGTATTCAAAAAAAGGTTGGGTGGCCACTGACTAGGAATGATCTAGGCACAGCTGCTAAGACATTGCCTTGAACTTGGGGCCTTGGCCTACCCAGTACAGCAGCTCACCGCAGTCTACCACCTCCCCAGTGGAATACTGGGGCAGACACAAGAGGCCAGAAATCCCCCATCTGGGCCTAGGTACACAACCACTCCCTGCCACTGGAGTGGCCAGCCAAGATCAGCGGACCTCTTATCCCTTCCCTTGACTGGGAAGGGGAAGTGTTTGGGCAACAAGGTGCAATTTTGTATCTAGGCTGCTGCACTCTTGGCTTGTGCTACTATTGACTCTGATGATGGACTCTAGATACCTGACCTGGCTTGCCTCCTGACCTCTCACCCTGCCTGACTCTTTGGATAACTGACCTGGCTCTGGCCTGACCTCCTGGATATCCAACCCAGCCAACCTCCTGACCTTGTGCTCTACCTGACCCTCTGGATCTCCAACCCTTGGTTCCTCAGAGTGATCTTCTGGCTTTTGACTTCTGGCTTCTCCTGACCCTGAGGTAACCCCTGGACCTGGCTGTGCATGGCCTGGCATGACAGTAGCTATGCCTATGTTCTACTGTGGGTATTCCCCATGCTTTTGGGCTTTGCCAGGTGTCACCCACACCTCCACTTTCTGTTACATGTGTCAAGGTGTTTTTAAGTCTCCCTCAGAGGCATTGGGTAGAGACTTTGAGGGGTGCCTCCTGCTGCCACTTTTGAGCTCTCTGTCTCTGGCCTGCTTGAAAGCAGCAGTAGTGGCAGGGCATGCTGAAGGCAGCTTCACTGCTACATATCTGGGCATGTTAAGTGCAGAGTTATCTCTTTCTGTGGCAATCTCAAGATCTCATAGACATACCCCAGGAAACAAATGAACTTAGTTTCATTTATGCCTCAGATTCGAACTAGATCCCACATTTTCAGAGGTGGGAGGTAATATGCTAACTCAACACAACACCAGTCCATGCTGGCACTACTTTAATAAGTTTGTTACTTTCCTTATGATTGAAGACAGCCATTGGGCCCTGTAAAGCTTAGATTACAATTAAATAGTCTCATTAACATCTCTGAGGGAAATGTCCCAGTGCACCCATTTTTTCACAGTTATCTTCAGAAACATTTGAAATCCTTGTGCACTCAGATATTTTAGCTTAACCCCCAGTCCAAAAATAATATGGATTTTAATTTTAAATTTGAATTAAATGAATTGAACCACTTTTGAATTATTGAGAGAGAGAGTAAAAACACAAATAGTTCTAGATTAAAACCCTTGTCAAATCCATGGAGAAACCAAAGCTCCTCAAGTCAAGTAGCTCTGCATTTCTTTGTTTTTTTCCTTTAAAAATCCAAGGCCTTTAAGTGCCAAAATATAACATTGCATGAAATTCAGCTTGAACACCTACACATACTGTATTTATTCACATACCATACACACCTTTTCCCCAAAACTCAGGCCTCCACAACCTGGGGTGTGTACTAGATTCATAGATGTTAGGGTCGGAAGGGACCTCAATAGATCATCGAGCCCGACCCCCTGCATAGGCAGGAAAGAGTGCTGGGTTCAGATGACCCCAGCGAGATACCCATCTAACCTCCTCTTGAAGACCCCCAGGGTAG
>NW_005842167.1:1440902-1442554 GCF_000455745.1 Alligator sinensis | reverse complement strand
ACGAACCCGTGCTGGTTTCCCCTCAGCATAATTTGTCCTGCCGGGCTCTCGCAAATGTGAGCCTTGATAATTTTTTCAAAGATTTTGCCAAGGATGGAGGTGAGACTGACTGGCCTATAGTTACCCGGGTCCTCCTTCCTCCCCTTCTTGAAGATTGGGACCACGTTGGCCCTTTTCCAGTCCTCCGGGACTTTGCTGGTGCTCCACGAGCGTTCAAATATTCCCGCCAGTGGCTCAGCAATGATGTCGGCCAGTGCCTTCAGCACCCTCGGATGGAGCTCATCCGGGCCTGCCGACTTAAAGGCATCCAGTTCTTCCAAGTGACTCTGCACCATCTCAGGGTTTACGCATGGAAGTCTGGCGCCTTGCTGCTGCCTCTCTACAACCCCAGTGAGAGAAGGAACACTGAGGCAAAGAACTTGTTGAGGAGTTCAGCCTTGTCCCCCCTGTCCGTCACCAATTGTTTCTGCCCGTTTAGCAGGGGTCCTATTCCTCCCTGGGCCTTCCTTTTACTCCCTATATATCTAAAAAACAATTTCTTGTTGTCCTTTACTTGGGATGCCATCCTGAGCTCCATGGTAGCTTTGGCCCGTCTAACTGCCTCCCTGCAAGCGCGAGCAGAGGAGGTATATTCATCTTTGGTGATCTCTCCCTGTTCTGCAAGCATGGAAGTCAGTTTTCTATCTGGAATACTAAGTTGTCTGTGAAAATAGCATTCTCTTCAACACTAAGACAATACAAAGACAAGACCTATATCAAGTGTGGGCAATTATTTCGGCTGGAGGGCTGCTTAATGAGTTTTGGTGAGCCATCAAGGGCCACAAAGGTACCCCTGCCCCTGGGGTCATCATATTGGTACTAGAAGTCCTGCCCCGATCCCTGACCTTTGCCACTGGAAGTCTCCCCCTGCCCCAACTTGCCCCAGAAGTGCTTCTTTTGGGAGGGCAGGAGTTGCCATCTTGAAATGGGAAAAAAACCCCAAAACCATATACTTTAAAAAAATCAAACATCTACTATAACTTAATTTAATTTTTTAAAATATTTTTGTCTTGATTTATGTGTTGGCGTAGTGTATCTAGAGGCAACTGCATAATAGCTCAAATACAGTTTTACTCTTGTATATTGTGTGTAGGGGTAAGGGGGTGTATGGGGGTGATTGGGGAGTAGGTGTGTGGGATGCAGTGTAGGAGGAGTGTGTGTGGGGTGTGGGTATGAGGGTGAGGTGTGTGGTGGAGGGTGGGGGATAGGTGTGGAGGGGTGTGGGGTATGTGGTTGGGGTGTGGGTGTGTGTTAGGGGTATGATGGGGGGTGAGGGGGTGGGGATGTGTTGGTCCCCACCCTTTCACTCTTCTTGCCAAAGCTATGCCACTGAGTGGAAAAGAATTCACTGCATTAATGAAAGAACACAGAGGAATTCTGACTCTGTAGGCTAGTGATAAGAACTCTGACCTGTAGAGGGGCATATGGATTTTCATCAGCATACCCAAACCTGTTTATGTATTTTAACCAGTTATTGTTTCACACACAAGATAGAATCAGTGACCAAAACCTAGGACTCTCTTCCCCCCATCCCAGTTGACTGCTGAGTGAAAAAGAGTGAAAGGGTTGCCCCACTTCTGGGGCAAGTGGGGGGGGGGGGGGGGGTCCGGTGG
>NW_005842167.1:1405064-1440859 GCF_000455745.1 Alligator sinensis | reverse complement strand
AAGGGGTAAGGGGGGCCCCCCGTTTGGGGGGGGGGGGGGGGGGGGGGGGACTTCCAGTGGCAAAGGTCAGGGATTAGGGGCAGGACTTCTAGTTCCAATATGATGACCCCGGGTGCAGGGCACCTGTTAAGGGGCAGGGCTACCTTTGTGGCCTTTGATGGCTTACCAAAACTCATTAAGCAGCCCTCCAGCTGAAATAATTGCTCATAGGGATGATCCCCAGAGTTTCCAGAATCTGTGCATCATTGGAGCTTCATGTGGTGGCAGCAAGTAGGGCCAGACCTGCCCAGCCCCAAAGCGTGCAGCTCCCCATGCTTCCACCCCAGGCCCTGGCCACACATGGTGGCAGCATGTGGGGCCAGCTCCACCCGGCCCCATAGCCACAGCTTCCACACTCCCACCTCTGTCCCCGGCTGCACATGGTGGCAGCATGTGGGGCCAGCTCCATGCAACCCTGTAGCACACAGCTCATGAGATCCTGCAGCATGTGGGACCAGCCCAGCCCCTTAGCGCACCCACACTCCCACCCCTTTTCCCCCAGTGGGAGTCCCTGTCCCTGGTCTGATGAGGCCATTATCTGAATTCCTGCTCTCACAGGCAGAATGACTAGAAACAGTCAGGTGCAGGCTCTGCCAGGCAGAGGCTTTTGGCTCAAGTGCCCGCTGGCTTGGGGGTGGGGGTGGGTCAGGCCAGGCTGGGGTGGGGTTAGCAACCAGAGATGCACCTCCTACATGGAGAGACACTGGCTGATACCACTATATATATAGTGGCATTTCATATTAATCAAAGAAAAACACAGCTTTTGGGTTTTAAATAAGAAAAGTTGTGATTTTAAACAAAAAAAACAAATGTGCTGATTACCCTCTTCTCACTGCCCCCCAGCCCCTTGCAGGCTGGAACTCTGCCAGCCTGCAAGGGGAAACCCACTGTTTCCCATGATTTCCTCCTTTAAAGGAGAAAATCTGTTTTTATCTTTAAAATGAGAAAATCTGCATTATTCTGCATTTTCCTGTGGCAAACGGAAAACCTGGATCCCTGATGATCAGACAACTTGTAGTATGGTTAATAAAAGCACAACTGAATGGATACAAAAGATGCTGCTAATTTATCAGTGTCTTCGCAAAGTGTCTGCTTTGAGCTTTCAAACTGTTTTAGTGAACTTATATTTATATGGCATTAAATGAATGCTTGGATAATTGCATATAGTATAGCAGAGAAAATAATATTCAATCAGTGCAACAGATATTACTATGAAGCCATAGCATTTTGTAGTGGGAAAGCAAACTGCCCAGTACAGTTTAGCTTCAGCCTTACAAATATGTGTTTCAAAGTTATTCTCTAAATGCAATGCCTTTTTCTATTTTGTGCTGAACTCGTCCAGCTTCAAAGAATTAGACCCATTGGCTAGGGAAAGCACATAAACCAGTTTAGGTGATCAGAAACTGGTTTAAATCTATAACAGAACAGAAGTTCAGTGCACATAAGCCAGTTTCAAAATGGCTGAGACTGGTTTAAGATAAACCTGGTTGAATATAGTATCAGACTTAACTGATTTGGATCAAACCAGTTTATACAATGTCTGTCCCAGACTCCTTCCTGGTTTAAGTTAAACCAGAGTCCCCCAGCATCCCAAATGCTTTGCAGCCCTGTGCTGCACTTTGCTCTGCTCCAGAGAACAGGGCTAGCCACACCCCTCTGCTTCCTAGCCAGAGCTCCAGTGGAGACTGCACAGGCACAGAGGGGTCTGCCTGGCTTCCCCCTGCAGCCCCACCTCACTGCTCAAGCAGGGATCCCCTTTCCCTCCCTGCCATCTCTCACAGCACAGACCCCAGACCCAAGGACCCTAGGCATGTGGTATGCTAGCTAATGCTGAGAGGTGTCTGCGTGTCTCCAATTTCACTGGGACAGGCAGACAGAACAATGTCCACTCAGGGCTTTTTGGAGCTAATCAACAGGTCAGCTGGTAATGTCCCTCCATTCTTTCCTTGGAAAAAGCTGTTTAAGAAGAACTTGAACTAATGAAAGGCTTTTGTTTTATTGATGGGCTGATAAAAGCTGTGTTATCAGCCCCCTGCTGGCTCCCTCACCTGTCAGGTTTGCAGACAATATGAAGAAGTGGGGAGAGGAAGATTGAAAACCAAATTATCATCAACAGATGCATGTACTGCACACTGCAAACACCTGCTTTGCCTCAGAGTGCTAGCCTGGAACTGGGGTGTGGCAACACTCCCATCCCTTAAGTGGGGAAAAGCCTGGGACTGTGCAGGCCAGGGTGGAGGTTTACACCCCTCCCTAATCAAAGCGTCCTGCCAAGGCCTGGACAGGCCCTTCTCAGCTCAAGACTGTGGAAGGAAGGGAGGGCTGCTCTAGTGCCCCCTGGCTTCTAGCCTGAGTCACTGCAGGCATGTGCCTGTATTTCTTCAGTCCAGAGGGAATGTCTTGACAGTTGCAAACTTATTCAATCTAGGCAGGTTAGACAAACCTGCAAAGATTGAATCAATTCAGGCTCAGGCTTTTTGAATGAATGTCCCTAGCCATGAAGATCAGAGTGATATGAAGCTGCCATGCTGATGCCTTCAGAAAGCAGGGCAAAAAGATATGTAACCCTTTTTCCAAGCAGCTGTCCTGCACTGATGCAAAAAGCAGGAGGGAGTGTTTGATGATCACTAATTGGGGCAGAGTTTAAGAATTTCAGCTGGAGGAAAACCATAGCATGCTTAAAAGGTACAAGAACTGGTCCATTCCCTTAATAGCCAAGCCAGGCAAGCTAAACCGGATAGCTTGGTAGGGCCCATCAGAACAGTGCAATGCATTTAGTAACCTGGATCAGGGAATCTAAAATTCCAGAGGCAGTCGCAAACTCGTTCCCATTATTAATGAATCACACTTTTACCATTTTGGAAGGTTTTGTGTTTGTTTGTTTGTTTAATTTAAATGGGCTGAGTAGCTATTGTAAAATGTTAATAAGTGGTAAGATTTATGAGAAACAAGTCCATGTTATTTGCAGAGAATTGGATTTTCTTTTTACAGGCTGCAATTGCAAATGCGCAAAAACTGGGTTAGATTTTGAAAAGTATCTAATGCTCTAGATCGAATCTATCTAATTAATTCTAGGGAAAGCATGAAGAAACTGGGTATATTTAAATTGGAGAAAAAGGAGTCTGGGGGAGAGGCATGAAAGCAGTTTTCAAATATTTAATGATAAAGAAAAATCTTCCTTGCAACAGAGAACAGGACACAAAGCAGTACATTTACCCCATAGCAAAGCAGATTTAGATTAAATCTTAGGAAAGTTTCCTAACTGTAATAGCTTTTGGACAATGAGCCAGCTTACCTAGGGAAGTTACAGAACCTCCTTCACTGGAGATTGTAAACAAGAGGAATGATTTGTGAATAACGTATCCTGTGTGCAGGGGATTGGACTATATGATCCGTGAAGTCCTTTCAACCCAATTATTCCAAAGAACTTTGGAGAGTAATGCATCTCAAGTCACTTAGATATATTTACATGTAATTCAAACTAACTAGTTGGGTATTAGTAACAGTGTAGCTGCAGAAATATGGAGACCACTGTGGTCTGGAAAATATGTTTAAGATGCTGAGTAAATCCTTGGACTGTTAGTTTATACTGAGTTCCATGTTGCCACAACTGGATCTACAGATGCCCAAGCTACCATGTTTAAAGCTAGTTGAAATACATCTGCACCGTACTGAAACTGAGGCAGCGAATACTGTGTAGGTACTCTACTCAGTACATTTGAAAATCCCACACCTTGTCTTTAAGACAACAGCTTGCAAACTCTGGGCAAGCTACTGTTCTGTGTTCAATATTCAGTACATTAATGGGAGCCAGGAAGTTACAACAGAAGACCAAGACTGGCCGCATCTACACAAGATGCTGACTGTGCAGTAGCTCATTACTACTGTGCAGTAGCGTTGTGTGGCACAAAGTGTGATGTGGCACTACTGCACAGTAATAACAAGCTACTGCACAGTCAGTGTCACCAACAAGCCATTCAGGGACACTGCTGTGCAGCAACTCCGGTTACTGTGCAGTCATTTAGTACTTGTGTATGCAAGTACTAAAGGACTGTGCAGTAATAACTGCACAGTTAGCATTTTGTGTAGACAGGGCCACAGACTACTAATATACACTTGTGTATAGGAGGTGGGCCCAGCTACTGCTTCAGGCTCTCAAGGAAAAATTGTCATTCAGCTTGAAGAGTCTAGTTTAACAGCTTTAGCTGTCAACGCATACTCAGTATGTGTATCGCTCCTTATTATAATCCTGCTAGGTACAAGAAACTTCCTTTCATATTCTCACCACAGATATAAGCAAGGGCAATAGCCCTACTATGTAATGAAAGGACACATTGTAGTGCACCAGGCAGAGTTCACATGGTGGCAGAAGGCTGAGATTTTCACTCCACAGCTGTGTGAAAGGTAGGAAGAAGAAGAAGGGCTGTGTAGGCTAATAACACATCAGGACTGTAGACGGTTGTAAGGAGGGGCTCTCCCTTCTCTCTTAGGAGAGTAGAAGGGAGAGGGAAAAATGGAAAAGAGGGGTGGAGAGTAAAGGGACATATTTAACAATAGGGTTCTGTAAAAAAGGGAGAGGTGTGAGACTCCTGTTGCCATATTATGTGTCATGTATCCAAGTAGAGAGGTATGCCAACAGTTATTTCAAACCATAATTATTTAAAATCTCAAGTTTAACTCCACATGAATGAACTTCATGCCATAGTAATATTTCAAATTTGGCTATCAAACCTTGTCAAAAGTTCTCTGGTGCTCAAGTTGTGATTGATCATAAAATACAGAAGAACTTTGAAGTAAAAAACCCAAGCTGTGTATGGTTAGGTCAAGTATGGTTGGAAAACGGTCAGAAACTTGGTTCTGATAGACACAAGCAGCATTTGGACATCAGCTAACAGAACAGGTCTGAAGGAAAGTTAAGGCAATAATTCCAATAAAATTAATTTAAATATCAAGAGACTGGAACAAAACATGGCGCTGGCTGAATCCTCACGGTATTCTCTTGTCCACCGCAGAACTGGATAGAAAAAAGCTGTATAACTAAAGACATGCAGACTTGAAACTTACATCAACAGAGAGAAAATTCAAACTCAAACACTGACATGAACATGCCTCTCAGAAACAGTTCTCTTAAAATTGTTACCAAAGGTTGCACTTGCACTTAAGTAAGACTGCTCCAGATTCCCACCTTGTGGTGATAGCAGGTATGTAGCTAAACTAAGGTTCCACAGATACTTTTATTTCTGATTTGTGGATTGATGCTAAATTGCAATAATCTTGGGACACTATAGCTGAAAAATTACTTGACCACATGAATTCCCATGAAGTGGTATCTAGTTATAAGCCTCACAGTGGGCACGTCTACACAAGGTGCTACTGTGCAGTTGCAACAAGCTACTGTGCAGTAGCTCATTACTACCGTGCAGTAGCACTGCCAGGCATTAGCTATGATGTGACACTACTGCACAGTAGTAATGAGCTACTGTGGAGTAGCTTGCTGCTACTGCACAGTAGCATCAGAAAAAAAATGTGTGAGGATGGTCCTGTGTAGTAATGCTGGTTACTGCATAGTCTGCCACTCATGTAGGCGCGGCTAGTAAATACGAGTGATGACTTTGATCTGCAAAGTTAGTCAGGATATAAACATTGTCATAATATGGGGGCATACATGCCCCCATTTAGCCCCATCATTTGACCATCATCATTATAAAATGTGTGTATATTATCTTTACCCTATGCCCACCCTGCTTTTAGTGTCTGGGTGGAAATGCACTGCCTTGGTGAGCAAAGCATACCCACAGCTTTTAGAGGAAAGGCACACACACAAAATACAAGTAGCCTCCTTTTTGTAGGCTGAGCTCCGGTCTCAGTTCTATGCAAATGAACGTTTCTGTACTAGAGCCAGCTGAAGCCATATATAGTAGAGCCATTGCCCTAAGCCTGCTGATGTCTCACAGCCATGGTAAAGCTCTTTCTACTGGGTGCTCACCACATCGTCCTATTTAGGCTTCACACAATGCCAGTGCTTTATGTTTTGTGAGGCTGTGTAGGTTCCACTCCTGTCTTTCTTTGGTGCTTTAACAGACATTATCATGACTTCGCAAAAATGGGACCTTTTGATGCCCCCTACCCTCAGCTGCCAAGGACTAGGGAGGATCACCGGAGCAGACAGACAGAAAGCTCCAAAACCAATCACTTTTTATTTTAGGCAGTACAAGAAGCAAAGATCAGTATGATAATAATATATCTATATGCACTTCCCTGTCTTAGTTTCCTTCCTACTCTTCAGCATATGGTGTAGGTCAGAGCCTTCCAGGGCATCCATAACATTCTCTCCTACCCACATTTTCTTTGAGTTCTTCCCCCTCCTGATGGCTAAGTACAGACATTTGGGGAGGTTAAATTGGGTTCAAAATGGCCCCCCAATTTAAACTTAGCTTGTTCCAGTACCAACTTTACACTTACAGACCCTGTCTCGATGACCAGCAATAAGTCAGATTTCAGCAGTGAAAAACTAGTTGAACATTCTTCATCAGAATGGATGATCATCAGAGTTGAACAATCCTGCCCATTGTTATCCCTGCATTCACTGCAGTAATTAATTCCTGTGGGTTTTGGTTCAATATATAGGCAAAGGAGCAGCAGAGAAAGCAAACAACATCTACCTCCAAAATGGAGCTGGATGTCTGACACCAAAAAAACACCAAGACATTTTCCATTATCAAACAGGATTCATAAGTTGGGCAGAATTAGTTGCACCAAATCATCATAGGAAGCCAGAAAGCATGAACTCATTTGATGTTTTACGACAGCAATAACCTGCACCTCCTTCTGACTCACTGGATCTCCAGCATCTAGTCAAAAAGGATCAGCACCTTCCTGCTGCGTGGAGTCAGACACTGTCTTAAGGAAACAAAAAGTGGAGACTAAAGATCAGATCAGATCCAATTTCAGCTAAGTGAACTTAGTTGGCTCACTAAAATTTTATTTAACATAATTCAAGTCTCTGGAAATCTATTTTTGCATCTATTTTTGTAATGCACCATCATCTTACCCTTAAGATTGAGTCACAAAAAAGCAGCAAGGAGGAAGAGGGCCCAACCACCTGTTGTATTAACAGTTTCTTAGGGACTTGAGCAGGGTGGAATTAATGCCTAAGTCCACTAGTATGTCTGCTATGTAGAATAGTAGCTGGCCCCCAAACTAGCAAATGTGTTGTAGTGAAAAAAAAGCCCTCATCTTTTGTTTCTCATAGGATGGACTGGATGGATTGCCAGGACCTTCTCTGATTTCTGTGGTTTAGTGCTTTCTGGGCATCTTGGCAGGATTGCTATACTGCACCCTGCTCTATCACTATATTTTCTTTAGGTTTTACTTCTAGTTTCTTTTATATTGGCATTGCTTGGCTGTTTTTGTAAACTACCAAAAAAAGAGCCATAGTTGCAAACAAAAGTGATGGGACTAATAGTTTTCGAAGTCATTCTCTAAGTGGAAAAGCTGCTCTACGAAGTGGTCATGGGACTGGAAGTCTCATAAGAATACTGTTGCATTAAATGCCCATTTCTGGCATGCCCTGGCATTGGCACCAGGATAAATACTGAAAGGACAGTCTCTGTCTTGGGGATGGAATGGTGGACATCTTTACATAGCACAGATTAAAAATATGAAGCTAGGATTTCCCTGCAGAAATTCATTTCAGTGAGATCTACAGGACAATTTAGGAGAGTACTGTAGGCTATCCAAAGCTTTGTTATGAATCAGGGAATATGAACATCCTTCAGAAGAAGGTGAGGATATTGCTGTGCTGCTGTGAGAAACAGTGGAAAGGGAGGGGGAAAGTGAGTTTGTTCCAGACACTCAGCATATAAAACAAAAACATACACCTCCTGGTTATGCAAGTTGGTCATCGTCATGCCTGATGTATGGGTGCCCTGATGCTGTTGTGCCAGCAGTGAATGCACTCCATGCTGTGACCTTCAAGCATGTCAAGCAATACTCAAAACAAGGTGAAATGGTGAAGGGAAAAGAAGAGAGCATTCCAGACTCACATTACACAACACCACATGTGTGATCAAAGTCCAGGACTACTATGCCCTGAATTCTTGTTTAACCACAGCAAAAGTTTGTCCTTTTAGGGCTTGTTTACACTACGAACTAGAGTGTGCAATTGGCTTTTTAGTAAAACATGTTTTACTCATCTTTTCAGAAACTTAGTTGCTAGTAAAGCACTCATGTAGCTGAATAGAACTATACACCCTGGAACACTTACTTTAAGCCAGTAACCAATTTCCCTTTATTACATGAACTATTGCAACCAAAAAATAACTCAAGAAAATACAGCTATTCTTTGCCTTGAAAATCTCTTAAATTGCCTGGTACTTGTCAGCTAAAGTGCATAAATACAGGATGCATCATAAGTTCAGAATGTGGTTCCTGGTAAAGTTATATAGCATGCATGTGCCTGAGATCTATTATTTCCACTGAAACAGGAGAAGCCGCTGTGTGAGTAAACCATTAACTAAGATATTCCCATACTAGGTACAATACCCAAAACAATATATAAAGTACAGGAACATGTCGTACTTGAGGGCTGAATGCATTGGAGTCATATTTAGTCTCTGAGGAAAAGGAACAGAGCTGAGGAAGGCTGCCACTTGCTGAACTAGCAAATAACTTCTAATTGTTGGCAACAGCATCAGTCCCTCAATTTGAGGATGATCTCTACCCTGGCTCATTGATAGGTCTTGTGATGACTTAAGAGTCCAATCCTTAACCCCTCAGATCTATCCACAGAAGTTGCAGGTCTTTCTGCAGGGGAAAGTAAACTATAGGCTGGGATTCTTTTCCTTTCCCTTCCTCCTTTCTCCCTTCTCTGTTTCAAGGGCAAAATGCTGTACCTTGAAGTGAGAGATGCTTTCCCTTGCTGTGGGCTGCTGCTTGATTGAGGTTGTGGTGCCATTGGAGTCAGTTAGTATCTTCTAATAATCCAACTTTCAAGCCACGTGTATCCATTTTGGTCATTTACAAAAAAATCTCCATTCATAGAAGATTGACCTCTTTGCCATTTTTGTTTTTCTTTGCACCAGCCAGACATGGGGTCCCATTATATTATGCACTGGATGCACACAGAATAGACAACCTCTGCCCCAAACTATTTACAACAAACCATGAGTAGCACCGGTGTTTTATTGTAGAAAGAGGAATGAGATCCCTGCTGAAAACCATTTTCCCCTAATTAAATATACTGGACTAAATCACTCTCTTCCACACACTACCTGGTGCCAGGATCTCGTTCCCATAGAGTATTCTAATAATGCCCCTGGCTCTCTCTAGTGCGACACTGAGAAGAGAAGGTAACAGCAACAGGCAGAAAAGTCCAGTCAAAGAAAGATCCTCTGTTAAGCAGATGCTAGTTCCTGCCCTGACAGTGGCAGGACATTGAGGGTACCTTCATACACTTGCTTTACCTGTGACAAGTTAAGGTATTCTTGATGTTTTCAGGTACTGTGACTGGTAGTTGTGGATGAGGGTTGCTGGTATAAGAATGTTAGACAAACACATCTATATGATTGCTTAGATAAGGATGATCCTGCCTTGAGCAGGGGGCTGGACTAGATGACCTCCTGAAGTCCTTTACTGCCCTACTTTTCTATGCTTCGATGAGGTACAAGAAATCGGGTTCTGAACACTCTTGTGTACAAGCTCCTACTCTCCTGGAACAGGATGATTGGAGACTTCAGGGAAAATAGCTATGGGGGCAGTAGATAGAAACTTTAAGGAAATGTCCAACTAAAAATCCCTCTTGCTCTTGTTTTTAAATAAAAATCTGCTCCTGGACTGATGAAATGAGTCCTATCTTCCCACCTGACAGAGTGTCAGAAATGACTACTCTTTAGAAGAGTACAAATTTCTTGTAGAGTTTCATTTTAGAGCCCCAGATGGTTTTTGCTTTGGCAGGCTGACCTGACAGATGTCACCACTTCAGTGCATTCTGTACAGCTACTAAACCAGTCAGAGGAACAAGATGCAGCTTAACTGGATAATTTACACTATGAATAGCAAGTCCAAGTTTGGAGAAAAAGGAACACAGAGAAATCTGGAGGCATCTTAAGCAGGGTAGATGAAGCCTCCATTCCAAAATAGTCCCATGAGGGCTGGATAGGCCCACTTCTGCCATAGCACAGAGTAAGCACAGTGGTATAACTGGCTGTTGGCATACCTACATTCCACCACTATGGAGGAGTACTGTGGGAAGTATGTGCCAAGGTAGACACATTTTTTGTGCACAGATTCACAGATCTGATTCCTTTAAAAGTTCTCACCCAAAAAGCATAGTTTTACTTTAATAAATGTCTTCAAATAAGGTGGCGGAGCTTAATGGTCATCTCACTGACTTTGCATCAATTCTACATAGCTTACAAAGGATAAGACTTGTTTCCCCTATCTGCTTCACCCTGGGAAGAAAACTTTGTTCTTTCATTTTCTTATGATCTCCTGACAGGGACCTGACAGGCACAGGTCAAATGATACCTACTTGGCAAGTCTTACACAAAGAGCAATGAGTTCTAAGAAGCATGGGAAAGTTCATATTCTGCTGTGATGGCTCTACTGAAGTCTAGGTGGAAGCTTCTGAGGTGATCAGAATCAGCAGAAAGAACCAAGCAAAAGAGCTGTGTCTTTGTGAGTTATGTTAAGTTGCTCTTTGATGTGTAGACCAGGCAGAATTCCTTCCCTGGAGGAGTCAGGTGGCAGACAGGAAGGTAAAAAACCTTTCTTGTTCTTCTGCAATGAAATTAAAAATCAAAAATTGGCTAAAATTCAGCATCTTACATGTGTCAGGGATGTACTTGGTAACCATGTTGATCTGAGACAAAAAGAAATACAAAAATCTAGAACTCACAAAGACACTCTCATGGACCCAGAGGGACAGCTTTGCATCTCCAGCTCCCTCTGTGCAAAAATGAAGTTTGTTTCCTACCTATGGGGACTTTTTACCATCTATACTTTTCCCAGAGTCTGATGAAGGGCCTTTAAGCACGAAAGCTTGCAGAAAAAGATATTTTTTTGTGATTTCTCAGTTGGTCTAATAAAAGGTATCATTTTGGAACCAAGAGTTCTAGATTTTTGTATTTCTTTTTGTCTCAGACCAACACGGCTACCAAGTACATCCCTGAATTGCTTATGTGCATAACAGCAGCTTTGTGTCCCACTGTTTACTATGTAATTTCACTGTGCTTTAAGTAACTGCATATTAACTGTAAAAAAAACTAGGACTGTGTGAAATTTCCACAGGTGTTTTGTTTCAAAGCTGTTTCGATGTGTTTCGAGCTCAAAACAGCAAAATCAAGGGGAAACAAAAGCCTTTGAAATGAAACAAAGGCACTTGAGACATTTTGAAAGTTTCAAAACGTTTCGAGTTTCACAGCCAGGCTTACTTGGCTTCAACACCAGTCCCAGCCTCCTGTCATCCAACACAGATCCGGGGGCCGTGCCCGCTGGGAGGATTCTGACACAGCCCCCAGCCCTCCCGGGGGTGCGGGCCCCCGAATCTGCATGCCAGATGACAGCATGCTGTTGCTGCCGGCTGGAGCCAGCAGCAGCACCAGTCTTCCTGGCGCTGGGTGTGGCCTGCACCCAGTGCCAGTCGCAGGTGGCAGAAGCAGCCTCCTGTGATCTGGCAGACAGATTGAGGGCTTACACCCCTAGGAGGAGTCCAGCAGAGTCCTGCAGTCCTCCTGGGGGTTCGAGAGGGCCCCTGATCTGCCTACCCGATCACAGGAGGCTGCTCCTGCCACCTGAGACTAGCCTGCACCCAGTGCTGGGAAGATTGGTGCTGCTGCTTACCCCAGGAGGCAGAACCAGCCTTCTGTCATCCAGCAGGCAGATCAAACCCCCAGGAGGGCTGCAGGGGCTCTGCCAGGCTCCTTCTGGGGGTATGGGCTCCGATCAACCTGCTGGATCATAGGAGGCTGCTCCTGCCTCCTGGGGCCAGCGGCAGCACCAGTCTTCCTGGTGCTGGGTGTGGGCTGCACCCAGCGCTGATCCCAGATAGCAGGAGCAGCCTCCTGTGATCCAGCAGGCAGATCGGGGGCCCACACCCCCAGGAGGAGTCCAGCAGAGTCCTGCAGCCCTCCAGGGGAGGGGGTGTTGGGTGGGGGCTGATCTGCCTGCCAGATGACAGGAGGCTGCTGCTGCTGGCTGAGACTCACGTTGGGCACAGCCCGCACCCAGCGCCAGGTTGATTGGTGCTGCCGCTGGTCCCAGCCAGCAGCAGAAGCCTCCTGTCATCTGGCAGGCAGATCAGAGCCTGCCCGCAGCCCTGGGAGGGCTACAGGGCTCTGCTGGACTCCTTCTGGGGGTGCAGGCTCCCAATCTGCCTGCTGGATCACAGGAGGCTGCTCCTGCTCCCCGGCTTCTGCTTGTCAACATTTTGAAGTGCTGTTTCCCAGAAACCTCTGTACCTATCTCCTTGAAACATGGCAGACTTCAGGGCCTCAGAAGGGGCTACCATCCTTGCAAGTTTCATCAGAATCAGGCAAGAAATGACCAGGTTATAGGCAGTTTTGTTGGCAATTTTATAGGCAGTGGCTTCCCCATTATTTCCCTTTGGGGGAAAGGTGAAAAAGCGGTGAAACGTTGAAACAGCGTCAAAACAGCAAAACAGTTTTGACAAAACGAAACAGAGCAGTGCTTTCAAAACAAAATGAAACTCGAAACAAAACACTGTTTCATCAAAATGTCAAAATGGAAGTTGAAGTGGAACGGTGCTGTTTCGCACAGCTGTAAAAGGAACTCTATCTCCTTTGTAGTTAACAGTGGTGTAATGGAGTTGGTTCCTAGAGCAAATGCTGCAGGAAACTGGGGAGGGAGGGGCATGTAGATTTCAAAAGAGGGAGCCAAGAGTTTAGAGAGTTGAGTTTTGAGAGTGGAGGGCAGAGACAGGGAGACAGCAGCTGTACCCTTGTTGGGACGCCTACACAGTCCCATCTGATCTGCTGTTGCAGCCATGTGTGTCCTGCACTCCCTGGCTCCGTTTCTCTGAAGGCAGCAGCAGCAGCCAGGAACAGCTTTGGAGTCCCCAGCAATGCTGCCAGAGTCTGGACTATATGAGGGTGGGAAACAAGTCTTACAGGTGCCCCTCTCGCCCACCCCTAGTTACACTACTGAGTGTCCTGACAATTAGATAGAAAGGGATGCTCTGGCATAACAGCAGCAATCTAGCCCTTCATTTCCTTTCCTTTTATGACGAATGCCCAAAATGAAGCACTTCAGAAATACTGAAATCATTTCAGAATTATTTGTGGCATTCTTATTTTGTCCCAAACAATGGGGCCTGAATGGCATCAGTTGCCCTAAACCAGCAGTTTTCATCATCAACTTTTTTTTGCCCCAACTCTAACCTTATCTTTAAAAACAGATGATGAACCTTGTCCTTCAGGCCTTCTGCATCTGAGTAATCCCCCTGAATCTTTCAGATCATTTGTGTGAGTAAGAGCTATAGAACAGAGCTCAGAAAAGGATGAGGACTATATAATTCCTACACACACAGGGCTGAACCCCAGGCCTGTGGGAGTTAATAGACTGGGTCAGGTCCTTATTCATTTATTTTATACAGAAGGGCAGTGTGACCCAAAGAAGCTATGTAATTGAGGTAACCCGAGTAGGAGACAGCATGGGAAGTAGGCAAGTAGAAGGTCATCATAGCTACACATGACATTGGGGGCTGGTTACATATTAAAACCAGACTATCTAGTTTAGTGGATTAATTGAGATCTTGTTTAATGTAATTAGTTTCTTATCATAAAAAATTAGATTTGTATAACCCAGATAAAATTCTCTCTTTATGAAGAGAGAATTCATTTCCAAGGAGTAAATCAATTCCAGAACTTGCAGTGTATCTGATACCTCATCTAGGACTTACTGATCTACCGGCCACTACAAAATGGACTGAGGGGATCGAGTACAATTTTTACATTAACACTATGTCAAAGCTCAGGTTATTTTTGGTTAGCTGTTCCACAGTTTGGTACAGCTGCACAACTTGCCCCAGTCTAACTTAGACCCTTTGTCACTGGACCCAGAAGATCAATTGTTAAATCAAAGCTGGAGGAGTAGAAGGTGGTGACAGAAGCTTGGAATAGTTTTACAAGAGAAAATTGGCTAGAACAATAAAAGTGTACAGTAAAGCATAAAAGATCCTAGCTTTTATTTCTGTGGGAAAGTGATTGCATTTAAATAAAGGTTGATTATTTAATTGCACAAATGTAGGTTTCAGGGCAAAATAGAGCTGGAAGTTTAAACGCAGCATTGGGTGACCAGTTTACCTGCAGGCATGTAGGCAGAGCTGAGTGAGTGGAGACCTTTCAATAAATGGCCTTCACCATGACAAATACAGTTTAATGTACCATAGACAAATGTACAATAATTATACTGAGGCCAGCTATCCAGCGCACAGACTATACTGTAGTGCAGATTAAAGGGGACGGTTTGGGAAAAGGATTAAAGGTTGCTATAGAGAGCCATAAATACAATGCAGGGATGATGTAAAGCAATATATACATACTTACAGAGGGGCTGATCCTGCCCCATTGAAATGAATAGGGATTTTGTCTTTCATTTCATTTCATTTCATTTCAGTGAACTAATGCAAGAACAAGAGTGCTATTCGTCTATACCAGTGGTGCTCAACTTCTGGCCTGTGCGCTAAACAGGCCCATGGAGTTGTGGCATCTGAGCTGGGGAGCTCCTCATAAGTCTGGAAATTTGATGGCAGGGGAGCAGTGGCAGCATTAATTGTACTCTCATGTTGCCAGATTTCCAGACCTATGGGGAGCCCTGCAGGCCAGATAACATGGCTCTGTCCCAGTGCAGGAGCACTTCATGATCAGACCTGGACACATGGGACTAGGTTAGCATGAGGCCACATTCAGCATAGAGTACTGAGCTGGCATGGAGCAGGATTGGGCCAGAGCATCGCTGTAGTAGGGCTGGCACAGGGCAGGGTTGGGCCAGCAATGCAATCAGATCTGGCATGGGAGATCACACCTGAGGCCTGATCCCACATGGATTCTGGTCCACTGAGTGACCTCACACCATTTATTTGGCCCTCAGGGTTGGAAGTTTGGGAACCGTTAGTCTCTACTCTCTGAGATTAGAAATTCTTTCTCCCTTTTGTACCATCTTACTCTATATACTAGGGGCTGTTTTCAGTGACCAACTTCCAAGCTATTATCATTGTAGTAATAATTACTGATAACCTATATCTGCAAAACTTAAGTGTCTTGGAGGGATCAAGCAGTGCTATTATGTGTATACATTCTTGTTTTACATAAAGATATTAACAATGATATGGCGTTATTGATAAAAAATAATGTGAAATAATGTGCAGAATATTGATATTTAACGAGCAAACTATAGATGCCAAACCTGCAGACACTTCTGTGAAAGAGTAGTCACACTGAGTTCACTTGTGCAAAGTGACTTAGACTTCACTGAAGTTAGACATTGTATCTGCTTTGATCTTAGCCTTTTGAAGCCCAGGATAACAGATAAGAGTATTCTAGGAATGATCTAACCAATCTATGTCCAGCTTAGCTTGGTAAAGTAAAGGTTTGTGCTGTTCTTTGAGTAAAGTACCACCCTCCTGGATTTTCTGACTGAAAAAGGGGATCAAGTGGGACAAAAATAAAGTCTATCAGGGCCCTCATGGACAGCTCTTAGCAGCCTGAAAACTGAAAGCAGCCAGCCAGTTTGGGAACTCCATCACAATTCTGAATATTGGGGTTATGTCCTGCTGCTCCCAGGTGCTCTCTGAAATAGGATCTTCATCCTGAATTTGAAAGACTGGTTCTGGATTGGCTCCAGGGAATGTCCTGGTCAGGACTAGTGTTCACAATTCTTCTAGTCACATAAAGCACTAGTTTAACTTGGGTGGAGGGGGATGCAATTAGGGAACAGTCATAGGTTCTGGCTTTGGAGGATGGAAGCAAAAAATTGCCGCTGCTGCAGCTGGCCATGCCAGAACACAGCTCTGTGCATCACTGCTGCCCAGAGCACAGAGCTTGCCTGTTATGCCTCTGTGATGGAGTTCCCAAACTGGCTGGCTGCTTTCAGTTTTCAGGCTGCTAAGAGCTGTCCATGAGGGCCCTGATAGACTTTATTTTTGTCCCACTTGATTCCCTTTTTCAGTCAGGCAAAAAATCCTGGGGCTACATGTTCAGATTTTTTGTCCTAATAAAAAAGGGCCAATCTGTCCCCAAAATGGCAGATCCAGGACAAAATTTGACGTTAAAAACAGCAACTTCTTTATCCTAGGAAGGTTTTTCTGGGACAATTTTAACATATGGACAGGTATTCCTATCCACCAGCATCACAGAGTCCCAGAGGGAGGGAGAGCTGGGAGCTGTCAGAGCACTCAATCCATTGCCTTCTTTCCCATCCTGTCGATCAGCTGATTAGGTCTCCATGAGAAGCTGGGAACAGCCTTGTTGGGCTGGTTTGAAGGCAGCAGGTGTAATGAGGGGTGGGGGGCTCTGTGCCTCCCCTAGTCAGCTCCTGCTACTGCATTCAGGGACCCCCCCTGACCCTTGCCTCGGAACAAGTAGTAGTGACAGGGGTTGGTCAGGGTGGTGCAGACTCCCCATCAACCCCTGGGACCTCAGGGAACTCCCAGGCAGCCCCCAGATGGAGAACCCCTTTGGCCCCTGATGCTGTGGCTGGCCTGCAGGGAGCCCTGTCACTATTACCACCTGGCAGCAAACAGGACTGGCTGCCTGCAACCTAGGAATTTTAAAGGGCTGCTGGCACTCAAAGATCAGCAGCCTATTAAAGCAGCAGGAACTTCAAAGGACTCCTAAGTAATGCAAGAGCTGGGAACACTAAAGAGATCGCAGGCTTGTCAGTGAGCCTTTCTGGCTCACTAGCAGGCTCTCCTGGGTGTGGGGGGAGTTATGGAACAGCCCTCTGTAGCCTTGATGACCTTTGTGGCTACCTTGTCACTCCCCAGCCAGGAGGCTGTGTGTGTGGCTGTCCATAGCACTTGCACTACAAAAATAATATGTCAGGGTCCTGAATGGTCAGGGGCTGTGGCCTTGATTTTGCTCCCATAAAGTTGATTGCTTTTCCTTTGAAATCCCTTCCCCTCAGAGAAGTATTATCAAAATAAACGGTACAAAATACTAAAAAAAAATCCCCCTTCCCCTGCCAGAAAAAGAAGGTGTTCCTAAGGACAGCTGAGCAAAAATATGTTGGCTGAAAAAATTTGCACTGAAAAATTCAAGTTTGGGTCAAATGAAGCAGTTTGTGAATAGGTTTTAATTTTGGCAAGCTCTTTTCTGGCAACATTTTCGGAATCAAATTTCCATGTTTCCCTTCAAACACAATGTTATTTGAAAACAAGTTTAAAAGCTTGACCAATAAATGATATGTTTGTTTTGGATCAAATGAAAAGTTTTGTTCTCCCCAAAATGAAATTTTTCATTTCAACTCTTCAAGTTCACTTAAAATGTTTTAAAAAATCATCTTTTAGGGGTCGCCTGGAAATTATTTCTAACTGGGAAGCAGTATTCACACAGTTATCCTCAGATAACAAAACCTTGGTGAGGTAAATACCTCATAATAGCCATTTTACTAATGAGGAACCTGACACGAGCAGGATGGATGACTAAGTTAAAATCATAGAATTTGGACAGGGAGTTCAGCTCTCTGTGTCCTATTCTAACACAGTAGCCTTAACATCTATTGCCCTTTAGTTATACAGAGTGGTCTAGGCTGCTTTCTCTATCTAGGAATATGAATAATTACTTTCTAGTTGGGAGGGCAATTGTGAAAACATAGAGGTAATGGCAGAACTTATCTCTGCTTATATTTTCTGCTCAGACTAAGGTTGCTCTGTAATACCTTTACTATAAAAATATAAAAGCAACTGAGGTAGATTCCAGAAGCAGCCTATTAGGCCTCCTATACTATTTCCCCTCACCCATGTCCAGTTCACAAATGTAGATTCGGTCTCTTCCCATTATTTAAAAATTCATATCACATGTGAAACATAACCCCAAGTCTCTTACATGGAGCAAAGGTTTGCAAACAGCATTGGTTCAAAGAGCACAGGAGTACATATTTACCTACATCACCTGCCACGTAGATCAGTCACCTGAACCAATGGGGGCAGCTCACCGAGTGACTCTTATAATGTGACATTTGTAAGGGAGAGATATGATAGGGTTTGTTTTCTCAGGGGTCCTTATAAAAGGGAAACCATTTATTGAACCATGCCTTTGAAGGCTACCGCTTTGTGGCAATACAGGGTTTCAATCCCTTAACGTTATTGGGAAAAGAAAGAAAGGAACTACAGGAAAAGTGCTGTTGAGAAATTACGAAACAAGCTGCAGTGAGATTTTTCTGTTGGACAGGTCACGTTCATTAGAAGTAGATGTTGACTTGGAAAATGGAGTCCAAGATGGAGCTTTGAACCAGACCCATCTATGGAGTTAAGCCCATACATTGTTAAACTCCAAATGCGCAGAAGATAATGGCTGTATCCTCATCTCTGTGATATAAATCAGCCTAGCTATGCTAGCTTCCAAGAAACATCCGCTCACTGCATCTGAGGACATCACCCATAAAAACCGTACTAATGCCAGCCATCTAAATGATACAAACATCACCCACATGTTGTCTCTGACACTAAGGATGAAAATGAATATGTTTTCTTCCCTTTTTTCTGGTTGATGTTTGTTCTCTAAGTCTATATACGTCCTCTGCTTTTACTTTTCCTCTCCTTAATGACCAGAATAGGCACTCTTGAAATAGTAAAAAGCAAGCACTCATTTTATCATTGTATCATCATCTATAGCATTTGTTATGTATTTATTAAGGCACATCCTCTAATAAAAACATCCAAGGAATCGGCCTTTGTTCACTGATTATGCATTCAGGTACTTCAGATTTATATTGCTCATTTAGCTTAATTGAATCTTTTGATGGGTACAAATTCTCTGCTGGGAGGAAAAGAGAAAATAGTAAATGGTGTATAGCATTTTCATAGAGAGATCAAAAGCAGTTATTGTGTCATTTGTTCTTTTAGGGCAGGTTTGCTATTAAGTTGAAGTCTAAAGCAAGGTACATTGATTTGCAGGAAATTGCTTACTTACATACATATTAGCCATTTAGAAATACTATTTTAGAAGCCCCTGAATGCTGATAAGCTTGTGTTATTTAAACCAAGTATGTCATCAAGAACGTCAGTGTGTGTTTATAAACATTCCCTCCCTCCTCCGATTCAGGTATTCAAAGTTCAGGAAAATATTTGCTTTAGAGTCTCTTGAAATAAATGGCCTGAAAGTCAGTCACACTGTTCTGTTCAGAGGGAACCTATGAAAATCCATTGTATTTCTTAGAAGAATTTTCAGAGATGCAAAAGAATCAATTCGACAATTAATGAAGTTTGTAGTTTTCCTGGGAAATGGCACCAGTTTTTTGTTCTCTTCTTGAAACGAGAGTAGAAATAATATTTTCTTTGTTATCTTGGGAGAACAATATTTCTTATTAATTATAAAGTATTTATATGATTTGGGTGTATTTTAAGCTAAAAATAAACACAAGACCACCTTGTATTCAAGGTATAAGAGTGAGATTTGACTACATACATCTTGTGTGACCTTGGGCATCACTGATCCAACAAAGACTTCCAGCAAATTCTTAGCTTTGAAGGTACATGCCCAAGTGTTTTGCTGAATCACATCTTACATCTGCCTTTGCCTCAAGGCCCGCACCTCTAAATTGGGGGACAATTTTTCTCCTACTCTTTCTCTGTATTTTCTGTTCAGATCGTAAACTATTTGTGACAGAGATTTTCTTTTGATAGGTTTTAATACAGAGCAAACACATGTAACACTAGGTCATGGTATGCAGCTAGACACTGCTGCATGTACAGAAGAACACCAAACAGCCATGGTCCAATCAGCCACACCTCCCTGCACATATCATGCAATGGCCATGAATCAAAAAAGCAGGAATTGGCTACTTTAAATCTTCCTGATCCACATCTCTGTCCCCACCTATACTGAATTAATATCAACACATTTCAGTTCATAATACAGCATCCTGGTAAAAAAAAAAAAAAAGAAAGAAAGAAACTAAATGTCTTCCTGTCATACTACATTTTCAGTCATGTATACACAAATACACATTTCATATTATGTATTGACTATTGCATGCTTATAATTACTTTCATGTAATTTTTATTACAATAGGTCAATGCAGGACTGTATTTTGTCACAATTTGATAACTGCACAGGGATCAGTCTGAATTAGTGAAGTTGTTCGGTGTTTTACTGCATTAATAAATGAAAAATGTGAGCAACAATATAAATGGGCATATACACTAATGCTAATGCAATTGTAAGGTGCATCAGATATGGTCTTTTTAGCAGAAGGAAGGAAGCATTAGTAACACTGGGCAAGGCATTGTAAGAGCATTCTGGATTTGTACAGAGTCTGGGCTAGATGGCTCGAGGCCCTTTCTAATCCTTTGATTTTAAGACTGGTCATTCATGTTCAAGGGGCACACCTACATGTGCATTACAGTGTATGAATAAACCATGGAGCCTATTGCTTCACAGTTTATTGATCCCAGGAAGCTCCTGGGACATTTGTACGTGTACATTTACACGTACACCAGGATCACAGCACATTAAGCCTGGTAGGAGCAGCCCAAGTTGCCAAGGAGCCTGGGGGGTCAGTCTGCCAGCTCAGAGCTGCTCCAACCAGGCTCAATGTGCTGCAGAGGGACTGGATGGGACCTAAGGGTGCTTCAGTGCGGTGCCAGCTGGCAGGCAGCCACTGCACTGAAGCACTCTGGTGCACTGAAGCACTTTGGTGCCCCGGGGCAAAGCCTACACATGCACTTCTAAGCACAAAAAAACTGCGCCCAAATAGAATCATAGAACAGGAGGGTTGGAAGGGACCTCAGCAGGTCATCTAGTCCAAGCCCCTGCTCACCAGTGCTGAATAGAGGGGAATAATCACTTCCCTTGACTGGTTGGCAACACACCTACCAATGCATCCCAGTATGTCGTTAGCCTCCTTAGCAGCAAGGGCACACTGTTGGCTCATATTCAACTTATTGTCCACTGTAACCCCCAGGTCCTTTTCTGCAGAGGGGCACATATAGACACTGAGACATTAATGCAGCACCAATTAGCTAACTCTGCGGTAAACATCTCGTGTAGACACGCCCGAAAAAGATTAATTTAAACGGGGGCAGGTACAAAGGCTAGTTACTAGGATGGTTAGGGGGGTGGAGAACCTATCATATGAGAAGAGATGACAAGGGCTTGGTTATTTTGTTTAGCAGACAACAAAGGCTGAGAGGGAATATGAATGCTCTCTATAAATGCATATGTAGGATGAATATCAGGGAGCAAAATACCTATTTAAGTTAAACAGCAATATTGGCATGAGATTAACTGGCCACAAACAAGTTAAGACTGGACATTAGACAATTTCTAGCCTCAGAGGAATGAAGTTTTGGAAAAGTTCTCAGGGGAGAGTCAGGGCAAAGAGTCTCAACTGCTTTAAGGTGGAACTCAGTGGGCGCAGGCAGAAGAGCAGCTCTCCACTATAACTCAGAATGCTTTGCAGGAAGTGTTGTGAGTAACATTAAACCCCTGGACCAAACCTAAGTTCACAGTTGGGTCCAGTGGGGAAGGGAGGTTGGGGAATGCAGCTGCTGGTTGAGAGCCTGCAGCCAGTATCCCTAAGCAACAACCCCTGCTCCCTCCCAGCTGGGGCACTGTTTTCAAAATGGGAGGGGGAAAAGGGAGCAGAGGGGGCTCATTCTAGGGGTTTCTCAGCCAGTGCTGGGGAGGTGGGGAAGGTGGATTGGAGCCCCCTCACCACACCCCAATTGGGCTCCAATCCACCCACCCCACCCTCCCGCACCGGCTGAAGGACACCCAGACCAAACTCCCTCTGCTCCCTTTCCCCCCTCCCATTTTAGAAATAGCTCCGAGGCTGGGAGGCAGGCAGGTGCAAGTTACTGAAGATGCTCTGTTTTGAAACATCTTCATCTGAACTCTTAGCAATGGGGGTTCAGATTTTTGTGTGATGGGACCCTTTGAAAGCGCTCTGCAGCCATACACTTCTGTTTGGTCATAGCTGTAGAAAACTTTCAGGGGCCAGATTGGGTGAAAATTGTCACTTCAATCTGCACCCAATATGTTTCTGAAAGAAGTGGCATGATAGCATAGCTCGATGCTTTAGATGGTTACCTGAAGGAGCCAAAAAGAAATTGTATTTCCCATAAATGCTTTATTGGTTTGGTTTCTGTTTTTTTATTTTAATGTTTTCTTCTCTAAATTGGAGAAAGCAGAGGTCTGAGTTTGGCAGGGCGGTGTTGATTCTCTTACTAATATTCAGAAACCTCTCTGGTACCTGGCTGGAGGGTCTTGCTCACGTGCTTGGAGTCACACCAGTTACCAGAACTGAGATCATGAAGGAGCTTTCCCCTAGGCCACACTGGCAAGAATTGTAGGGGTTTTGTCTTCCTCTGCAGCATGGGGCATGACCCTCTTCCTAGTCTGTCTGAGCCTATTTTATACTAAGAAATTGTTTGTTATTCCACTACCAAAGCAGTACTTCCCTGCTCTTAAAAAAATACAAATAACCAAGGGTAGTGATTTAATTTTCACTGGGAGCGTCTACACAAGGCATTACGTTGCCATAGCAATGAGCTATGGTAGTGTCACTCATCGATATGGCAACATAATGTTGGCAAGCACAAACTGTGGCACCAACACTCTTGCGCAGTAGCAGTGAGCTCATTGCTACTGTGCAGGAGGGTTTGAAATGACCAATGCGTTGCTGGGGCTGTGCAGTAACAGTAGTAGCTGCACAGTCATTGAGTGCTTCCTAAAGCAAGTCCCTTTCAGTCCTTCTTAAACAATCCACACCCCTTTTGCCTACCTCCTCAAAATACAAAAAGATTAGGTCTATTTTATGATTTGGCCTGGCAGAGATGTAAAGTATAATTTACAGTAAGTGTCAAATATGCCCATCAGTTTTATCTGGGAACATGTACTATGTCGACAAGGTATCACAAGACAGTACACTGATAATGAACTACATAGAGATCCTTTCTGATCATTTATCCTTCTAGGGGGAATGTCAAAAATCAGGCAAGCAGATTTAGCTTTAGCAAGTACTCAATGACTGTGCAGTAACAACTGCGCAGTCAAGGGCATGTGTAGACGTGCCCACTTAGTTCAATTTTAAGCACTGGTGTAACTATGGACTTCAGTGTGTTACTACTGGCTACATTTATATCCAAGGCTTCAGTTCATGGCTACACTGCAGCCTTGGGATGGTGAGAATAAGATCACTATTAGACCCCATTCATTTTTTCTTATGTACATGTGATACATGTGTGGAAGGTAAGTCAAAGCTGTAAATCAGCCTGGTCTTCAGCACCAGATGTTATTACCCTTCTTTTCTGTTCTGTCCAGTGTACTGAGATAAAAGCATCAATTTATTTTTATTTTCCAAATCCCAAGCCATACAGCACTTCTGTAGCCAAAATCTGTTTCCCTGATTCTTAATGTTCCCTCTTAGGAGGATAAAAGATCAAAAAGGATCCCTATGTATTTCATCATCAGTGTACTGTCTTGCAATACTTTGTGGACATAGTACATGTTCCCTAACAAAACTGATGGGCATATTCAGCACCTACTGTAACTACTTTACATCGCCATTGAGCCAAATCATAAAATAGATCTAATCTTTTTTTTATTTTGGAGGTGGGAGGGTGGGAAGAGGGAGTGTGGATTGTTTTTCATCTCTTTGTGTCTCAGCCATGCATCCCAATGGGGACCAGACAAGACTACATTGAGACTAATCACATATAGCCCTCTTCATCTACAGAAGATTGACATTGCTATGCTAGACCAGACTAACAATCTGTATCTAGTCCAGACATCTGCCTTTGACAACATCCAATACCAGACGCTTTAGCAGAAACCATGTCAAGAGTCATTTTGTAATCCATAGAAGCAGCTTCCAAAACTCTCATCCGTTAAGAGTTGGCCCATTGTTTCGCACATGAGAATTAATATCCTTAACTTTCCTATCTAATATAATTGTGTATGTTCTCATTAGTCATATAGATGTCTAATCCCTTTTGAGTGATGCAAGTTATTTCCTGCCCCAGGAGCTGAGAAAAGAAAGGACTCTCTGGATACTGGTTTTTAGATTACCCTTCTGTCAATCAAACTAAAATAATCTGTTTCAGATAATAACAGAGAAGTGTATCTGTTGAGATCAGCAACTGTTCATCAGCAACTACACGAGCCTGCTGAGATTTAGCTTGGAAATCAATGTATTCAAATATGGCATGCTGATTGAGATAATGAGCCACAAGACAGAGATGAAAAAAAAAAGGAGACTAGGTTCCCAAAGAAAAGAGGAAGCTTCACGAAGATAATTCCTGCTAGAGTTCCATTAACAGGCATGTGGTCAACCAGTCTGTGTTCATAGCCTTGCATGTTCCCATCCAAATAATGGAAAATAGTTGCATTAAAAAAAAGCTTTGCAAATGTAATGTAACACAATGGATGTGTGCATATACAGTCTTCAAACAGCTTTTCACCAAGTGCTTTTTCACCTTCTGCCCCCTTATCCCAATTTTTGTCATTAGTAGACAGTCCATTCGCTACTAGATGTCTAGATGCAGTACATCCACACAGAGTCCCAATATCAATTGCTTACAAAAGAACTGAGTTTTAAGTCTGACCTGGATCCTTCACCTGAATGTAAATACTACTCTCTATGCCTTTTGCACAATGTTCTCATGACTCTATATTTATTCAGGGGAAACTCACTTTTTGAGATAATCTCTTCCATTTAGTAGAGAAGAATGAAGTGACAATCAGTTTTGTTGCTTTCTCAACTTCACAATAGATATATACAGTTACAAGATTGCAGGAGTGAAATGGAGGTTTTTGAAATGTGTGTGGAGGAGTTAATAGAGAACCATCTTTGTAACTGCCTTAAAAGCTATTTCATAAAATAGTTTCATTGTCAGAGACTTTAAACACATATGATTAATATCTTAACTGACTGTGCCTCATCTTGTATTATCTCAAAGGAAAAATTTATATGATGATGCACCCTATTTAGACTTGATATACCCTATTTAGACTTTACAATGCTTCTGTCAAAAACTAGACTACTTTAGGAGACTTTCTGAAACCATATCTACTTATAAGAACAATGAACCTACCATAAGAAAACTGAAATAAATTAATAGATGTGTAGGCTATTCCATCATAAATAAATTACAAAAGTAAAGAGCATCTGAACTCTGTATGATACATGCTTGTTTGTGGAAGTGTTCAATATAAAGTAAACATAACTAAAATATGCTGCCTTGAAATACTGATATCATGACTATTAATTTTTGAGTGTATGTCCATATTAACATTATTTTTACCACTAAATGTATGGATATTGAAAAACTATGAGTTGTGTGCCATAAAAATTTTATATTTTTGTGGAGTCATATTTAAAATCTCTCAGGAGTATTGGCAGCCTATCTATTGATTGTTGTGAGTTAGCCTCTGTGCATTAAAATAAAGTTACACATATGCCTTCATCTTTAAGAACCAGCATTGATTTATGGATATCTCAGAGTATGCTAATTTTTTAAGTATGCCTACTTTTTAGCAGCATATAATCTATACAGAAGGCAATTGCTAAGAAATCACTTCACCTACAACTGAAATACAACAAATTCAGAGCTGAATTTGAATTTAACATGTTCCACAACCCTTCAGAACTGGAAGGTAAGAATAATATCATAATCAATTGAAACTGCAGAGGGCATTTGGATCTGCAGATGACTCAACGGGAAACTGCCTGGGGCAGCAGACTAGGAGGGGCAGCACTGCTAGCACGGAGTAATGATCGGCAGCTTCTGATGGCCTGTGAGGCAAACTAAGTGAATGTTGGGGAAGGAGTTTCAAAACATTAATTTGCCCAGGCTGAGAAACTGGTTAAGTCAAGCCCAGTCTATTCACACTGAACACCAGAGATTTAATGGCCTTGTTTTCCACCAATATGCCATTCTAGTGAGCAAATGTGAAAGCTTTATTGCAGATCCTCATCTTAAAGATAGTATCAGCAGCCCTAATACCATGCCTGGGGATTGGTCACTGTAGACTCAGAAGAGTGTGACAGGATCATAGAAAAGTAGGGCTGGAAGGGATGTCACAAGGTCATGTGGTCTATCCCCCAATTCTCAAGGCAGGATCATCCCTGACTAAACCACCCCAGTCAAATGTCTACCTAACCTGCACTTAAAAACTTCCAAGGACAGAGATTCTGCAATTGCCCTAGGTCCGTGCTCCCAAACCTTTCTTCAGCACAACCCCATTTAGGAATCCATTTCCTCAGCATGGCCCCTCACTCCCAACTCACAGCCTCCCACCCCCCAGGTGCCCCTCACTTCTGACCCACAGTCCCTGGCGCTGCTGGTGCCCCCCTCTCCCCAGGTACCCCAGGGCCAGGGCCCGCAGCCCCCTGCCTCCAACCCCAGCAGTGCCTGAGCCCCAGCTGCTGCCCACAGGAAGCAGCAGCTGCTGAGGCTGGAGCTGGGCTCTCCGCCCCCCTGCCCCATCCCCTCTCCCGTTGGCAGCACAGCCAGAGTGGAGCCCATGGGGGTGAGGGGGAAGATGCGGGCTGCCTGCTGCAGGCTTGAGGCTCCCTGCCCTGCCACCCTCCCCTGGGCTTCTGCAGCCCAATGGGTGGGACCTGGCATGGGAGAGAGCACTGCGCTGCAACCCCATCCACTGATGCTGTGACCCCATTTGGGGTCGCAACCCACAGGTTGGGAACCACTGCCCTAGGTAGCCTGTTCCAATGCTTGGCCACCCTCATAATCAGAAAGTTCCTCCTACCCTCCATCCTAAATTTCCTCTGCTGCAACTTGAGGTCACTGCTCCTTGTCCTGTCCCCTATGGTCATGGACAAAAGCTCATTTTCATCCTCTCTGTAATAGTCCTTCAGGTATTTGAAGACTATTATCCAACCTCCACTCCTTCCTCCCCAGGCTTCTCTTTTCCAGACTAAATAACCCTAGTTCTTTTAGTCTTTCCTCATGAGTGTGGCCTCCCAGACTTATCTATCATGGATACCACTTCCTGAAGTACCTCCAAAGTCTTCCATCCCTGTACTTGGTAGCTCTAATCTTGCTTACCTGTGGGCATCTGGCATCCTAACCTAATAGCTTGATATGGTGTCATATTGCTGCAGGTAAGTATTAGGCATTTTGAACCTCCATCCACTGTTGCTAAGTGGCTGTATGGCTCAGCTCCAGCTGCAATATGGAGACTTTTTAAAATGAGAACAGACACACAAAAAGGTGAATAGAATTCTTTCAAGCCATACTTTAGCCTTGGATGCTGTATACAATTTTTTGTGAAGAAGATGATATATGGAAGGGTCCTTTCCTCTATAACATATATAGCTTTCCAATTCCTCACTGGAGATAAATATCAAACACAGAAAACAAGTTGTGTGTGGTTTTTCTATGAAATATGAGAGCAAATACCATACTTCCTACATAGTACTTAAATTAAATATGTAACTACAGTGACTTTTCACCTAGATGTCCTCTATATGACTTAGGGCTTGTGTACCCAACACATTTCTAGCACTGTAATCAGCCCTCCCATCAGTGTAAACAAGCAACAGACACATGATTTCTAGCCCTATAACAGTATATTTAAATCCAGTGTAGATTTCCCCAGAAAAAATAGGGTAAAACAGCCCCAGTAAAACTTATACTGTGTAAGGGTCATAAGCCCACAGCTACCCCAGGGGTAGCTGTTTACTATAGGCAAACTAGACATCACTTGCTTCCCTGCTACCTAAGTGAAAGAGACTTTACTATAACTACAGGCAGTCCTCAGACTTATGACACAATTGGTTCCTGAAAACCTCATCTTAAGTCGAAACATTGCAACTTGGAACCAATTTTCTCATAAGAAACAATGTTATAAATGGGGGATTGATTCCTGAACCAAGGCCAGATACCCTATTTTCACCAAAAATACCTCAGAATTTTGTACTAGATCAATTATAGATGAGTAATATAGCTACATTTGTATTTATATTGTAAATATCAATCAGATTGATTTGGAAGGACTTCTTTGAGGTGACTTTGCTGGACTTTTTGAAAGGCTCTTGGTTGGATGTTTTGAAGGGTTCTTGGCTGGAGTCTTCTCAGGAGTCTTGGCTGCAGGTTTTTCTGGAGCCTTGTCTGCTTTCTTAAAGAAACTGTCCAAGGAAGTTTGGGCAGATGTTCTCCAGGGGGATGGGTGACGCAGCTAACTTGTTCGCTGGTGTGGCATGGCATCCGATCAAGCGTTATAAAGTCAAAAATGACATCAGAAAGTTGAAACAGGGTGTCAATTTATAAATGTTGTAAGTGTGAAATGTTGTAACTCAAAACGTAAGTTGAGGACTGCCTGTACTGTAAGCAGCTACCTTTGAATAGTTGTTGCCTGTCCACTCTGGATCCTGGTGTAATTTACATCATTGTACAAAACCAATAAAAACTACCCCAGAGTAAATGTATTGTGTGTCTAGTCATAGTGATGCCAAATGCAGCATTACACATTTTAGTATCTGAACTTAGATGACCATACAGTACATACTCTTTTTCACATTAAAAATGTAAACAAAAACCATGCACAAAGATCCTCCTTCCCCCACACAGTAACTTAGTTTTCAGAAAAATGATCCAGCCACCAAAGCTAATAAATATTTCTGCTAATGGCAAGTTCTCCATTCTCTATTCAAATAAAATAAACTTTATATCTATATATATATTGCAATTCCTTCAGTGTCAAGCATGTAATAGACACAGAGAAAGAGATTCCTTGCTCAGAAAGCAGATTATTATAAATGATTATTTATTGGGTTTGTTGCCATTCTATCCATCAGAATGCAAAAGTGGGGGAAGAGGGCGATATTTCTTACTGGACCGATCGCATGGTTGGAATAAAATTAGATAAGCTTTCAAAATTGTCTTGTATTTGAAACCTTGTCTAACTTTATGCCAACCATGTAGTTGATCCAGTAAAAGATTTTGCCCTTGAAAAATCCTTGTTTCTTACATAGTTCCTGGACCCAGTGGTGACGCATAGGGGTGTGTGTGCACCCTGAGAGTGCTGGTACGCCCCCTGACTGGCCACGCTCGCTGCTTATGCCATAGCCACTTCCAGAAGCAGCTGAAGCAATCAGCTGCAGGGGATCCACCCCCCACCGGTTGGTGGGTTTGGCTGAGGGGGTCCCCCTCCCCCAGTCACTGCCTAGTTGCTAGGGCAGTATGTGCCCCCCGTGACTAAAGCGGCACCAGTCGCCCATGCCTGGAACATCACAGTTACAACATCACTCCAACAGTACCAGATTTGCAAGAGCATCTGCTCACACTGCTAAGCGGGCTTGCAAAATAGACATCATCCCATTGATGCAGGACTGCTGGTTGAAGCTGAGTCTGACAAAGATTATTGTGCCTGGTACTTTGAAGATATTGCAGTCAAAGTGCAGTTTGCTCTGATTGAAGATGCACAAGTTATTGAGGGTCTGTACACACATCAGACCTGCCTTTCATTTCTTATATTGGTTCCCCAGATATCATCATGTCAGATACGAGATCTTGGTCCCCAACTTCCAAGCACTCCATTGTGCGTGCAGAGTATCTAACAGATGACCTAAAGCTCTAGAATGAAGACCACCACTCTTGATACCTCCTCTCCTCAGGCACAATGCACTTGTCCAATAAGAGGATAAAGCATGTCTGTGCAGGACATGAAGCGTCCTCTAAACCTGTTGATCATGGTGGATCGAGGAGAGGAGTGGAGCGGAGGTGCAGCCACACTCCCTATAGCTGTGTGGTGCATGCACAGTGAGCTCCCTGAGCTCGTCATCTTGTCAGCGCAGGCTCTTACCAGAGGTACTGCTTTTATGCAGCTCCAGAGCCCAGGGGGTAAACACTGATACCAGCATTGATTCTCCAAGGCACTTTTCCTATGCAAAATTTAGAAGCAGGGCAAAAGGGGAGGGTAAATGGTGGCAGCACTCAAACCCAGGGCTCTGAAGCTGTGCAGAAGCCATAACTCCAACAAGAGCCTGCGCTGACCAGCTGGTGAACTCAGAGATCCCTGCCTAGGTGGAGCTCCAGAAAGAGCCTAGACTGGCCAACCAGGAGCTCAGACAGCTCATTGCAGATGCACTGCACAGCCGAAGGGGGTGGTGTCTGCACTACTGCACCCACCTGGATCTGCCACTGCTACCCATCAAAATCCAACAGGGACTACACACCACCACGAGCCTCATCTCTTTCTATTTGAAGGGGAAGTTCCTTGCCCTTGGCCTTAGCTAATATGAACACTGAACATACTGTGCATGTGATATAATTGTTTAAAAAAATCCCTCACACTTTCACCTGACAGGAGAGAGAATAAAGGAACAAAACCATATGCAGCAGACATAAATCATACCACTGCTGGAAGGCCCTAGGACACTGTAATACAGGAGGATGACTTGAATAGGGTAATAGAAGAAGGTCCATCTCTTGATTTCTTCACACACACACACACACACACACACACACACACACACACACACACACACACACACACGACATTCCCCTAATCTGCTCTCCTATCCCCTTTTCCCCGTTGTCTTAGCCACCACAGCTGACTGGTGACCTCTGGCCTGTCCCTAGTTGTCTATTCTTCAGAAACAGACTAGGTACATTATGAGGAAAGAAATGTTAAGAACAAACAAAGAGCTGCCAGCTTGATGGTGCTTGTTCTACTGATAGTGCGCATCCACACATGCAGGCATGTGTGCTTGCAGCAACTCAAATAGAAGCAGCGCAAATTTGAGCTGGGGCTATTTGCCTCAGTGCACATGCCCAGACATGCACAGACTCTGGTATGGGGCAAACTGTGCCACCTGGCCTGGCTGCTCCTGAATCTGCAGCCAGGGGGAGCTAGAGGCTGGGGACAGCACCTGTGCTGGCCTCAGCAGTACAAAAAGCTGCCATGGCAAGTAGCTCAGGGCTACTCACTCTCAGGAACTTCTGGGGTCCAGCCAATTGGTACCTGGGGACACTACCCCTTGTGCCAGCTGAAGCAGCCCTGAGAGTTCCCTGCACCCTGTACCCACTGCAGCAGTCTGGCAGCGGGGCTGCTGCCTGGCTGTGACCTGCTTCCACTTGTGACAGCATGTGGCCCCAAGGCTGCACACCTGCCAGACCCAGATGGGGACTGCAGGGCCATTATAGGCATCTGCACCTCTGGGCCAGCTGCCAATGGATTGTGGCTGCACAGGTGGCCTTTGTATGGCACTACTGCCATGTGCGCCACCTCCTGGGCATCTGAGCAGCTATTGCCCAGAAGATGTTCTCAGTGTGGTGGCCTATTTTGAACTGTCAAAGCATGTCATCCTGGCCTCAAGTCAGCCACCACCAGCTGAGTCCTGGGTGCCAGCTCTGAGTAGGCTCCTCTGCCTGGGTCCTGCCACTTGCCTTACTAGCAGGAATTCTGGTGTTCCCTATTTAAAAACTGCAAAATTCCTGATAAAAAGATCCCGAAGTTACTCTTTAAAATCCGTAAAAATCCATATTCTTCCACAAGTAAAACAAAAGACCACTATATATATATAACAGAGACAGACAGACAGACGGAGAAAGAGAGAGAGAGAGAGAGAGAGATCAAATCAGTTGGGCAATGTTTTATTGATATATTTATAATTTTAAAGCAAATTGGAAGCCTACCAGTGTCTCTATCATCATAATAAAATAAACTCTAAATATCTATACAGTTTGGCATTGACTTTTGGCTTCTTTGTCATAGAAAAATCAGAGCTGCTCCTACCCCCTTCTCTCACCAAGATGTAAAGCACTGAGCAGCACTGATATGCCAGTGCCCTGGTCCTGCCATTGCCCCTCACTCTCAATCTACAGCCTGCCCCCCACCCCAGTCCCCTCACTCATGACCCACAGGGCTAGGTATACAGGTGAGGGGTTTGTGGGGGTGGCTTGTGGGTGTGGAGTTTGTGGGTGGCTTGTGGGGGGACTGTGTGTGGGAGGGTGCATGGGGGCGCTGCTCAGGAGGGGTGGGTTTCCTGCTCCCTGCAGGGTGCAGCCCACCTGCACAGCTCATGGACTGCCACCCCCACAGGGACCCAGCCACTCAGGAGGGGCTACAGCCCTGTCAACAGGGGCTACAGGCCCCCCAACAGAGGCTACATCCTCTCAGCAGGGGTGAAATTCCTCCAACAGCAGGACATCCCCCCAAAAGGGGCTACAGCCCCCCCAACAGAGGCTACAGCCCCTCAACAGGGGCCAAAGTCCCCCAACAGGGGCCACATGCCCCCTCACAGGGGCTACTGCCCCCTCCCCACAGGGCCCACGTGCCCCCTACCCAGTCCCAGCTCCTGCTCATTCCCCCAGCACCCCTGATAGTTCCCCCACCTGGCCCCAGCCCCTGCTTGCTCCCCCAACCCCCTCTGATCATTCCCCTACCTGGTCCCAGGCCCTGATTACAGCCCCACCTGGCCCCAGCCTCCCCACACTCACCAGTTATAGCAGTGGCAATCGGGGCCACTGGGGCCTCATGGCACAGCCCCCCCCATGTGATGCAAAGCAATGGGGGGCAGCGGGGATCAGCCCCAGTTGCCTGGCACTCACGCTGCCACATCATGCAGGTACAGCCCAGCTCAGCAGGACACCACTTGTCAGGCAGCTGGGGCAACTGCTTCTGCCACCCAGAGCCTGGTGTCACTCAGCCTGAGTGGCCCTGAGCTGCCAGTGTGTGGCACCACGCGGCACCCTGCCAAGCCGTGCTGCACCCGCGTGATGTGGCAGCAGCAGTGCAGGTGCCAGGTGGCCAGGGCCAATACCCAGGTATCAAATTTTGCCCAGGTAGCAAATATGCAGCATGGGGAACAGTTTTTTCTTCCTGCACTGGTGTCCTGCAATGTCACAAAGGGGTTTGAGTCACTGCAAGAGACATGTGCGCACTCATCTGGATGCTCCCATAGTGGCTAAGGGCTCATGATCAGTTTTCTCCCACATGTGACTACCTGCCAGAAGATTCTGCTATATTTTCTGCCTATAGAGGAAGAAGAAAAAAAGGGACACTCTGGAAGAGCAGAGTACCCTCTGGTCATTCATGGAATGATAGGATTGACAGACAGGTGCCAACCCCCTGGCTGAAAGTAGGAAGTGCTCTTTCTATTCTATCCCAGACAGATACCTACTCAGTGTCTTAAAAACCTCCAATGAAGGAATACCACAATTTCTCTCAGAGGCTTGTTTCATTACCCTATTGTTTGTACAGGTAAGAAGTTTTCTTTCTGAGATTAGGCTAAATCTTCATTGCTGTCATTTAAACACAGTGCTTTGTGTCCTGCCCTGTTTGGCAAAAAGGAGCAGATGTACTTCCCCTTCTTTATGGCAGGCTCTCAGCTTTCAGCTACCATATTTTCTTGCATATAGCATGCCCCACAAATAAGATGTACACCTTGTTTTTGAAAGTCACAATGAAGAAAAAAAACCTTTCCTTGAAAATACTGCTAAGTAGCAGTACGTAACCAAGTATCAGCTTCTGTATCAGAAGCCTCTGCCGGAGGGAAGAGAAAGTGTCTGTACTTCCTAGAGAGTACCATGTGCAGCATTCCAGTGTTATTTTCACTCCCCTCCCCGAGAAAGAAGCTGCTATTACCATGTTTCCTTACTTATAATCCTTACCTCAATTTCCAGCAGCTGAATTTTTGGGGAAAAAATGCTGTCTTATGTAAGGGATGATGGTATTTGAAAAAGTGCTAGCTTGTCCTGCTTTCATTCTCTTTTCACCAAACTGAACATACATAATTCTTCTGACAGTTCCATCAGTTTTGCATTTCAGCCCCTTTGTCATCTTTGCCACTGCCCTCTGGATCCTCTCTAGTTTCTCCATGCCTCCTTAAAATGTGGCACTCAGACCTACACACAATACAATACAATACAATGGCTGTGTGAAACACCTGTGTTTCATTTCGGTTTCGGATTCGATGTTTCAACGGGACAGCAATTCGTTTCAGCATTTTGAATTGCTGTTTCATTTCATTTCAGCCAAAACTGTTTTGAGTTTTGATGCTGTTTCGGTGTTTCAACCATAGGCTATAATGGGGAATGAATAAAATGCCTATAACTTTGTCATTCTGACGAGCCTATGAACTTCACTTCAACCTCCTGGATACAGGTACCTCTCCACTTTTCCCTGCTACATCCCCCTTCCTCCCTGACCCCAGCCTGTCCCTCATCCCCTGACACCTCCATTTCCATTTTCACTGACTAGCTTTCTTGCCTGCATTGCATGCCAGCCTTTGGCTTCTTTACTAGTCCTTCCCTTCAGGAAGAGCACACATGCCAGCTGCAGATACTTCCTCAGCCTGGTGAAGAGTTTTTCAACCTGAAAGCCTGCTAAGATATAGTTCTCCAACTATTCAGTTGGTCTACTAAAAGATATTGGATTGATCCAAAGAACCTTGTCTGCCTGGTGTGCGATTCCACAACTCTCCCTACACTGCAGCCCATGCCTCACAGATGGCAGCCCTAGCAGCTAAGCTGAGTTCACCTGGAGCCTCACAACTCCACTGCAACCAGAAAGCCTCAGGCCTCTCAAAGATCTTAGTGGGGTGTGGGCTTTCCCCAGCCAGGACTGTGCATGATTGTGGTGGCTGGAGCTTATAAGGCACCTCCTACCCACCTTTCACCAGGGAGGTCCTCAGTCCTGGCATTTCCTGGGGGCTGCTGTGCTGCTGGCAGTCCCATCAGGTCTCTTAACCCTGGCAGGGTTATGCCCAGGACCTGGGGTCTCCTCCTTCCCCATCCCATACCTCCAAGTTTGTCCTGACACAGGAGCTCAGCAGGGACATGTTCTTCCCCTGCTGGCTGGTGATACAGTGAGTGCCGCCTCCAGCTCTGAGACCAGGGCATTAAACGGTTCAGAATCCAGAAACCAAAAGGAAATACATGAGGATGGAGTGAGGAGGGTGGCACTCACTCCATTTGCACCTGGAGCTTAGGGAACCCCAGCAGTGGGAGGTTCATCTTGAGGAACAACAGCTGCTCTGCCAAACCAGGACCCAAAAAGGTGTGGTGGGGTGTCACAACATTACCAGTGATGTTGAACACCCTCTCGCTTGGAACACTGGTCGGTGGACAGGACAGGTGTTCCCAGGCAACCATGGCCAGATCCTGCTACATCTGGCTGTGGCTCGCCCAGTAGGCCAAGGGGTTGCATAGCAGTGGCTCCACATCCTCGGCAAGATAGGTAACCACCAAGGGCTGAATGCTACCTGCCTGATGGTGGGGTCTGGTGCCTCTGGACCCCACCATGGAAGCCATGCCCATGGCCCACATTGTCAGCACCTGTAGTGGAGAAGGAGGTAAAAAAAAAGAATTTCAAATGAATGGATATAGGAAAAAGAAAGAAATGATATAGGGATAACAATACTAGTATTGAAGTTAGGTTAGTATAGCTAAGCTGTCAGTGTAAGCTGTATCCTATCCAATCCTTTACAAGTAGAAGACACACTCCCTAGCTTCCCCTTGGAAGGGACCTCAGGGGCAGTTGGCAGACTCTGGCCAGCTACAGATGTCAGTCTGTTCCCCCCTCTTCCCCCTCCCTCTCCGTACTTTCTCT
>NW_005842167.1:1400401-1405033 GCF_000455745.1 Alligator sinensis | reverse complement strand
TCCCTACAACCCCAGCTTTGAAATACCTTTGAAATGTCAAAACATCTTGGAAATGTTTCAACTTGTTTCATTTCATTTTGAACGTTGCAACATGTCTCCCATTTCATTTTGGATTCGGAGTTTTGAGCGTCAAAATGCTCAAAACAGTGCCGAAATTAAACGGTGGTCGAAATTTTGCACAGTCCCACAATACAATACAATACAATACAATTTTGTTGGGGATCCCAAAGATGCAAGTTACTCTTGCTCTCCCTAGGCACGTTTACAAAAGACACCTTAATGTGCAATGGACTGTTCTACTGTGCATTACCATGTTACCAGCTAATGCACCAATATGCAGTAGAATTAGTTTACTGCACATTAAGCATCCCAAAAAGAAAATATGCTACTGCGCATTAGTACAGCTACTGCGCCTTTATCTAGTACCTGATATTAGAGGTACTACACTTAATGCACAGTAGCAAAGACACGTTAATGAACATGTAGATGTGCCCCCCTGCCTTTTATTGCTTCCACAATTAAAGAGCAGGCGTAACTCTATTAAATTGCTTCAGAATGGGCCATAGCTCCCACAGGACTTCACGCAAGTAATACAATTTACTCAAATTCATGCTGGAACTAAGCTCCTCCCATTTCCATCCACACCAACCAGACAGCTGATACTGGCTAAACCTGCACTGGGTAATATGAAATTGATCCATAGTGTGCTATATTCTCACTGTGAACTACTAATTACTAGAAAGCTTTTCTTGTAATATATCAGATGAAGTACTGCTTTAACTAAAAATAAAGTATGTAACCTAAAAAAGGGGGATAATCATCTTGTTGGTTTGATACAGTGAGCCTGCTGCTATTGAATTCAATGATAGAACTCCTTGACATCAACACATGCTACAACTGTCCCTTCACACTGTATTTTACCTCTGTTTCTTTACTTACCATGTGAAGTCATTTGGGGACCTTATACCAGCAAAAGAATGATATAATCTAGTAAATTATAGTAGCTCTATTCCCCAAAGAGCATCAATGGTACATCCTCTCACCTCCTCCTCTATTTCTGACTTCTTGGTTATACAAACATTAAAAAATAGTTCATTTCAGCTGGGCCAGAAATTTATTCTTTTAAATTTTGTTGAACTACCAGCAAACTGAAAAATACATTGTTCACACAGATTCCTATTGTGATAGTGCTTTTTGTGATGTGGACATCTGCTTATTAGGAATTGTATTCATTTTACATACACCACTGAAGAGCTGTAATATAAGAACTTACAAATATTGAGGTAATCTGACTGGTTTACTTACAGAAGTTGATTCAGCATGGATTGTAGCCAGCATGTGGCCTGCTAGCTAATACACAGACACCTTCTCTGCAAGGCAGAGGGGAGGGAGGAATCCCTGCTTAGCAGGAAGTGGTGAGGGGGAGGAGGGAGAGCAGCCCAAAGTCTCTGCGAGCTGCAGCCAGGAAGCAGAGGGGAGGGGCCATCCCTGCTGTGGAGCAGAGAGCCCTGCCCAGCCCAGAGAGCATGTCGGGATGCTGGGGGTGTCTGATTTATTTTAAACCAGCAAGGGGTCTGGGACAGACATTGCATAAACCCAGATCAGTTAAGTCTGATACTACACTCAACCAGGTTTATCTCAAACTGGTTTCAGCCATTTTCAAACTGGTTTATGTGCACTGAACATCTGTTCTGTTACAGGTTTAAACCAGTTTCTGATCACTTAAACCAGTTTATGTGTAATGTCTGTCCCTAGCCCAGATGCTAAAGCAAGCCTATTGCTTACAAAAGTTTGTACCCTGCCTTCTGACTGACTTCACACAAACACAGATAACTACCTCTCCGTTTTTTCATGGTTCCCTCAATTCAGTAGTTCATTTCGTGGAAGTCTGGAGCACATATCCATCATGCCATTGCCTCAAACAGCAGTGCAAACTGCCCTTTCTCCTGGATGGAGCATATCTCAAAATCTCAAACCCAAAGCTCCTGATAACTTGAAGCTGACAATGGGCCAGATCAAAATAATTTGATTCAAAATCTCTATTAACAAAATATCTAAACAACACCATTCTAAAAGGCCCAATATCATAATCAGGTGTCTTTGAGTTAAGGGTAGGAAAGGACTATTTACGATTTTCCTTTGCTTTCTGAACTCACTGAGAATATATTTTCCTTTTGTTTTAAAGAAGTGCTCACAAAACCTACCCTTGAACATCATGAGCATCCTTTTCCTCTACTAATTATACCATTGCCCCATGCAGTCCCCTTTCTCTGTCTTGAACCAATGGATGTTTCCTGCTTGCATTTAAGATTTGTAAATCCTAGCTGGCGTTCAAGGCCAGGAAAAGAAATGTTCAAATTAGGTAAATAGTCAGCTCATTAACAAGCTGGGTGTTTGGGGTCAGACACTTTGATAATAAAGATCATCCTGGTCTAAAAATATTTTGTTTTATGTCATTAAACTCTGAGGTAGCCCATGTGAGAGCTGTTTTTACATGAAAACAATGTCTGTGACTTTCAAGGATAGACTATTTGTTGTTTTGCAAGAACTTTCATCTGGAGAACTTTTCTATCTTCTCATGTTGGCTCTTGTTCACAAAACTTATGATGTTTTTGTTCTTTCTACTGTTTAATGTTTATCTTCCTCTACAAAAATAAAAGTTATATGGGAAAATGTCTTTTGTGGGCATTCCCACAGTGCATATTTGCATATTTGAACAGTATCTCAATAGCACAGCATTCTTCAAACAATCTGAAATCAGAAAGGCTATGCAGGTAGTAATCAGAATAATATGCACTACTACAAATTATTATGCTAAGCAAGAATAAAAAATACAGTAACAAAATACTCTAGCTGAAAGCACCAAGGTTAATTGACTAAATCACCACAAATTACATTCAGTACTGGCTCAGTGTAAACTTTTGGTACAAGTAAACTGAAAATCTTTTTGCAGTAGTGGTTGTTTCCTTCTTGCTGTCCAAATGGTAGTTTATATTTTAGAATACTGTATAAACCTGCAACTGAAAGTGACTTTGGTTTTCAAGGAACCCTTTAAATCCAAAGATACTTCAAAAGTTTCTGAAAACCTTGATCTAATGTGACAAACATCAGTACTTCTAGCGGATTCATTCACCTTGAATTATTATTTTCTGTACATCTCAATCATGGTGTGAGAAGGTGATAGAAGTGGCTCCCCATTATCTAAGTTAAAAATCTCCACTTTCCTGAGTTGTGTTCTGACAGATCAAGACTCAGTCCTTATCTGTCTGCATTGTGAACCAAACTGTATTGAAAAAGAAAGTGCCAGATTCAGATTTGATGGAAGGTGTGCAGCTCTCACGGTCGAATTTGGCTTAAGCATTTGTGTAGCTTGAAAAAAACCCACAATGCACATATCTGGCTTTAAACCAAATGGAGATGTATGTCATTGATAAAGTACAGGCATATAACCCACTGTGACTTCCAGTGGGCATATATATAAGCATGTGGAAGAAGTGCAGATAGAAGGGGGAGGTGCTGTAAGGTAAAATAAGAATGAAGTTTCTTAATTTTACAGCCTCCTGTTAATGTAGGTCTCTTAATCAGGCTCTTCTATCTAGGCTCAGTGTGTAGGTTTTACCAGTTTTACAACCTTACCAGTTTTATACCCTCATGCCTATGCTGCAAACTTACCCTCAAATTGTCACAGACTGCCTCCTTGGTATGGCAGCATTTTCATAATGCTGTGAGCAAGCCACATTTGACAGCGCTCCTTCATCCACAAACTGCTGTGTGAATGGAGCTACATCATTTCTTGTTCAGGAGACACTGCAAGCCACAGTGCAGACTGTCTGAGAGCCCAGCACAGCAGATAGACATGCCCTGCTCTGAGTGTCATCTCATCTATCCTTGAACAACTTGAACCTGACTTGTGGTTTGTATTGCCACAGAACTCAATAGTGAATTTTATCTAGGGTTGGTAAAAAAAACACGACAAAGATTTCTGAACTATCCGGACATTTCATAGTTGTTCTCATTGGCAGGGTTTAAAATAGATTTTTTTTTCTCATTTTGAGGACGTTTTTCCATGACCTCTTTAAAAGAATGTTTTGAAATAATTCGAGAAGTTGTTATAGAAAAAAATTATACACTAAAATGCATTTTCTCAGCAGAGTCCAGATTTTCAGTAATAAAAAAATGAAAAAATGATTTAAAAATATTGTTTAAAAGTGTAAAGCATAGAATGGAAAATATAGAAACAGTGATAATGTCAACAGTTTTCCACAAATTTCTATCCTTGAAAAAAGCCATTTTAAATAACTTTTAATTTGCTTTTTGTATGGTTTTTGACCAGTCCCTTGGTAGTAAATAGAAGCACAAAAATTGCCTCAATGGATCAGACCTATATCCTGCCTCCAAAAATCTTTACAATCTTACCAAACTAAAGAAAGACAGAAGAAAAGTAGTAAAGCTGCTGCTTTGCCTGGCCTGACTTAGAAGGGGGGGGAGTGGACAAGTGAAGCCCCCTTGCCTGGCAGGCCTCGCTCAACTCCCTACCAGTACCCTAGCCAGGATAGCTGAGGAAGTCCGCATGGTGAGGGGGGCTCCATTCCAGCTCAACTCCAGCTCAGGCTGGGCAAGTTGGCAGCTGTG
>NW_005842167.1:1380380-1400391 GCF_000455745.1 Alligator sinensis | reverse complement strand
TGCTGACAGCCTCAGAGCTGGGGGCAGGAGAGGGAGGGCTGGGGAGAGGGCCAGTTCAACAACCTCCTTGGAGGCTGCTGGAGTGCACCCACCTGCTGGCCAGGGCCCATGCAGGCAGACTTGATCCTCCCCTTTTCCCCTGCCAACCCAACAGGTGAATGTCTGCGGGCTGAGGAAAAGGGGGAGGCTCTAACTCATGGCACTTTATGTAAAGTGTTAGAGAAGAAGCCTGAATGTCTGTAGGCACCCTAAGTTACAAAGTCAATTGGGAATCCCGTGGCAGAACAAGGAACTGAACAAAAGTCTCTTGCATCTTAGACAAATGTTTTAACCACAAGACCTTCCTTCTCTTTGCAACCAGTTTCCCTGTTACGTGCAAAAAGTTGTGAATTTTCAAATGCCTCATTGTTTCGTGATGTAAGTCATATGGTATGCTGCTTTCTGACAAAAAAACTTGTAATGCCATCAGCACATAGATTAAAATTGTGAATGGTGAATATTACAAATTGTATATGTGATTTGAAATTCAGTTCTAACACATATTGCACTACTCACACTTCTCTCAAGGATTCACAGTGTCTAGGAGGAATTCTTAGCACTGTATAGGATGGGACTCTGAAGTTCTCTGTTGAGAGACTTGCCAATACTTTTGGTAGTTTATACTCTGAATATTTAAGTCTTTTGAGCCATATCCTTAGCAGGTATAAATCAGGCAGTGGGCAGGGCAGGGTGGTACTTTAGGGTGTTTATTCACATGCTCAGGGGGGAGGGGTGTTTTAATTAGCATGGCTCTGAGAGCTTTAGTTAAAGCACCCCTACCACCATTTGTCAGCATGAGGATGCTGATACACAGGATGCTCCAGATGCTTTAATTAAACACTCTGGACACTTCAAGTCATAATTACAACACGTCAGAGCAGCCTCTCTGCATGTGTATAGGTGCCCTTATAAATTAATTCATTCCAAAAGGTAAGTTTTCATAGATTACAGCCTACTTCATCACCTGAATAGTTTTATTAATTGCTGCAAAGCAATTCCAGCCAAAAATATAACCCATTATTTTCATATGATTGCTCTAATGCATGCAATCTGAGTATCATGAGCTCTGTTATTTTATGATCACTAGCTGTAAAATTGTCTCCATTTTTAATTTAAACTTTAATTAATGCACAAAATCTAGCATGGCATGCTCTTCCATCAAAGGAAAGCAAAAAATAGAGTTGTTCCAGGAAAGAAAAAAGGAGTAAGAAGATTATTAAAAATACTAATATGCTTGCAGATAGAAGCAAAGGAGAACTGGAAGGATATGGAATGATGGAGAGGATTCTAATCTTTGGAACATAATGAAAAAGGGTCCAGGCAGAGACCATCATATTGTGGAAATGAATGCATGGCTGAGATGGTGGTGTTGACATGAAGGCTTCGGCTTCTTTGAGAACAGGCGGATGTTCTTGGGAGGAGGACTGCTATCAAGAGATGGGATCCATCTGACAAGAATGGGGAAGAGTATCTTTGGGCTTCATCTGGGCAGTCTCTTAAGGAGGGCTTTAAATTAGACTCCACGGTGGGTGGTGGACAAAACCCTCCAGCAGCAGGGCACACACTCCAGAGGGGAAAGGACTCAAAGAAAGAACTCAATTTTGGGAAAGGGCCAGAGAGCTACAGGACAGCAACAAGTGGCACAAAAGGAAAGCAAGAAGGTCAAAATGCAAAATACTTCTGATGGATGTACACAAATGTGAGAAGTATGGGGAACAAACAAGATGAGCTGGAAGCCTGAGAAAAGAACTGTTATTTGATTGGCATCACTGATGCCTGGTGGGACAGCTCTTATAACTGGAATGTCAACATGGAGGGTTACGTTTTGTTACAGAAGAACAGGGTTGGGAGAAAAGGTGGTGGTATTGTCTTGAATGTCAAAAACAAATGCACTAGTTTCCTGGTTTTAGAGGAAGATGATGGCAAAGCAGAATGCATTGGAGTGAAGATGAAAGGTGAAAGGACAAAGAGGTGGATGAGGCACTCTTCAAGCAGGGGACACATTTATCTAAAAGCTATGGGATGGTACTGATGGGAAATTCCAATTTTCCAGACATCTGCTGAAAGAACGATATAGCTGACCATAAGATGTCAAGCTGATTCCTAACTTGTGTGGAAGACAACTTTCTCTTCCAGAAAGTGGAGGATACAGCTAGAGGATCATCTATCTTGGATCTTGTCCTGGCCAACAGGGAGGAATTGGAAGAGGATACGAAGGTGATGGGTAAGTTGGGAGGAAGTTATCACAGTATGATAGAATTCCAGATTGAACCAATTTACAAGTGTATACACATTCCCTCTGGACTAAGGAAATGCAGGCATATGTCTGCAATGGCTCAGGCTAGAAGCCAGGGGATGTTAGAGCAGCCCTCCCTTCCTTCCACAATGCTGAGCTGAGAGGGGGCATGGCCAGGCCCCAGGAGGATACTCTGATTAGGAAGGGGTTTAAACTCCTGCATGCACGGTCCCAGGCTTTTCCCCACTCACTGCTCAAGGCGTGGGAGTGTTGCCAGTCTGCAGCCCCCAGCTAGACTCTGAGGCAAAGGGGGGAGGAGGAGGGAGGACTGCTTGTGTGCAGTGCATGCATCTGTTGATGATACTGAGCATTTCAATCTCCCTCTCACTGCTTCTTCATACTGTCTGCAAACCTAACAGGTGAGGGAGCCAGCAGGGAGCTGATAACACAGTGTTTATCAGCCCATCAAGAAAACAAAAGCCTCTCTCATTAGCTTAAGCTCTCCTTAAACAGCTTTTTCCAAGGAAGGAATGGAGGGACATTACCAGCTGACCTGTTGATTAGCTCCAAAAAGCCCTAAGCGTATACTGTTCTGTCTGCCTGTCTCAGTGAAATGGGAGACACACACAGACACCTTTCAGCTTTAGCAGGCATACCACATGCCTAGGGTCTGTGGGGCTGGGGTCCACGCTGTGGGAAATGGGGAGGGGGGGAGAGGGGCAGGAGGTATCAAAACAGACCTGCTGTGCCTGCAGTCTCCACTGGAGCTCTGGCTAGGAAGCAAGTGGGGGGGGGGAGTGAGGAGGGCAGGAGCCCTGTTCTCTGAAGCAGAGAGCACAACCCAGCCCAGCGCAGGGCTGCAAAGCATCTAGGATGCTGGTGGACTCTGGTTTAACTTAAACCAGGAAAGGTTCTGGGACAGACATTGCATAAACCAATTTGATTCAAATCAGTTAAGTCTGACAGGGATCCGTTAATAATTATCCTTTGCTTGTGGCTATAGAGCCAGTTGCATTCAACCAGATTTATCTTAAACCAGTTTCAGTCATTTTGAAACTGGTTTATATGCACTGAACTTCTGTTCAGTTACAGGTTTAAACCAGTTTCTGATCGCTTAAACCAGTTTGTGCGTAATGTCTGTCCCTAACGCAAGAAAGTATACCAGGAAATAGCTAGAACCTGTAGGGACAAAATCTGGAAGGCAAAGATAAAGAGTGAGCTGCATCTGGCAAAGGAGGTTAAGAACAAGATGAGGCTCTGTAAGTAACTGGCCAAAAATGAAGGACCAAGGAAGCTGTGGGGGTACTCGTAACTGAAAATGCAAAGAAGGTGGAGCTACTCAATGGCTACTTTGCCTCAGTCTTCACAAAAAAATTAAACTTCAGCCAGACACCTAATAGGGATTATCTGGATAAGGTAGGGGGCAAGCTGAACAAGGAGATAACAAAAGAGACATTCAGAGAGCTTTTGTTGGGTCTGAATGAATTCAAGTCACCAGGGCCCAATGAACTTATCCCAGGGTTCTGAAGGAACTAGCAGAGGAGATCTTGGAGCCCTTCTCAAGGATCTTCATGCAACTGTGGGAGCTGGGCCAAGTTCCAGAGGACTGGAAAAGGACTCACATAGTGTCCCTCTTTTAAAAAGGCAAAAAGGACGCTACAAAACTATAAGCTGGTTAGCCCCACCTCAATACCTGGGAACTTACTGGAGCATCCTAAGGAAGGCCATTGCAACCATCTGAAGGAGGAAAGGCTGACTGCAAGCAGCCAGCATGGATTTATGAAAAACAAGTATCAAACAAATCTGACCTCCTTCTTTGACAAAGTAACTACTCAGGTTGACAAAGGAAATACTACAGACATAGTGTATCTGGACTTCAGCAAGGCTTTGGCAAGGTTCCACATGACCTTCTCTAAAGAAATTGGAGAAATGTGGGCTAGAAAAAACCACTACAAGATGGATAGATAACTTGCTCTATAGCCACAAGCAAAGGGTATTTATTAACGGGTCCTGTCAGAATGACAGGAGGTTTCAACAAGAGTCCCACTGGGGTCTGTCCTGGGCTGGAACCTATTCAATGTGTTTATTAATGATTTCGATGATGGCATAGAAAGCTTCTTGAGCAAGTTTACAGATGACTTGAAAGTGGGAAGGGTTGTGAGCACATTGGAGGATGTATGCACAATTCAAAAGGATCTTAATAGACTGGAGAGTTGGGCTAGAGCTAACAGGATGATGTTTAGTGTGGACAAATGCAAGGTGCTACATACCCGTAAATATAAAATGGGTGATACCTGGCTGGGTGACAACACTATGGAAAAGGATTTGGGGGTCTTAGTAGGTTACAGACTCAATATGAGTCTTCAGTGTAATGCAGCTGCACAAAAGGTGAACACAGTTTTGGGATGCATCAATAGAAGCATTAGGTGCAAGACATGGGAGGTGAGAGTGTTTCTGTACTCAGCACTGGTTAAGCCTTATCTGGAATACTGTGTGTGTTTCTGGTCTCCACATTTTAAAAAGGACATGGTGAAATTAGAGAAGGTCCAGAGGCAGGCAACAACAATGATAACGGGCTTGAAAAGTCCGCTGCTTTGGGCTACGTGTTAGGGCTGTGCGAAGCTTTGGTCGCTGATTCAATTCAGTGGAGATTCAGCCTGATTCGGCAGCTGAATCTCCAAATCCAAATTGAATCAAAAGACCCTTTAATTTCTCTGAATTGAATTTGAACCCTCTGAATCAATTTGGAGAGATTCAGAGAGATTCAATGAGTCAGATATAGACAGCTTTAAATGTTTTTTCTTTGTACCTCAAGGTACCAGGCAGCTTGTGAACACTGAGATGGTAGGGTGGATGGAGTGTTGCATGAGAGTGTGGGGGATACCCCAGCATGCTCAACAGTGGACCTGAAAATGGACCAGAAGATCTTTCAGTCCACTTCCGGGTCTGCTGGGAAGCACGTGGGGGACCCCCACCCACCCGGCTCAGCAACTGGTGCCTCCGGGGCCGTGGGGGGGAGGGGGGGGGGAGGGGGCGCATGGGGCCCCCCACATGCTCGGTGGCACAACTGGAAGTGGACCAGCAGTACTTCCAGTCCATGAGCGGTTTTGCCACTGAACACACAGGGCCACCCCCCACGCTCCTGTGCGATGCTCCATCTGCCCCAGTATCGCAGCATTCATGAGCCGTGCCTAGTACCTTGAGGTATGTAGAAAAAACATTTAAAGCTGTGTCTATGGCCAAATTGCTTTTTCTCTGAATCAGCATCCAATCTTCAGATCCAGCCGCATCGAATCAGGACAGTGATCTGAATTAACAAATCGAATCACTGTCCCCTGAATCAGGCCAAATCCAAATTGAATATGGCCTGCTTCACACACCCCTACTACATGTGTCAGAATGTTTTTATGCCTTCCTCAGAGGCATTGTGCGTTGTCTACAGCCAAGGTTGGGGACTTTGACTGGGGTATGCCAGTGCTCCTGCTGGACCCAAAGCTGGAGATTCCTCGCAAAACAGTTTTGTCCCCTTGCTCAGGGTCAGACTGATGGATATATTTGGGGTCAAGAAGGATTTTTACTCCATGATCATATTGGTATGGACTGTGGAGTTTTTTGCCTTCTTCTGTAGCACAGAACATGGTCCTTTACCTGGGATCTCTCAAGCATATACTGACAACATTTCATAGAAGCAGGACGTTGGCTGCTGTGGTTCCTCTGCTTTACCTGTGACAGGTTAGGGTGTTAGGTCTGTATTATGTCAGGGTTGACAGTAGTCTTATGTAAAGTTTAGGTTATAATTTATAAGGGATAGTTCAGATAGGGATGATCCTGCCTCTGGAGGTCCCTTCCAGTCCTACTTCTCTATGATTCTAAGTGGTACATTAACTGTTATAGCTGGAAAGTTAATATAGACAGGTTACTTCCATACTGAAGAAAGTGGCAGAGAAATTATAGTACATCTAGAAGGTGATTGCAATACTAGACCACTGCAATACAAGGGCCAAGGTGGAGTGGTAAAAGCATTTGTTGGGTTTTGAAGAACAAATCAGAAATAACTTTTAACATCTGATGCAAGGTAGAGTAAAATGAGAAAGAAAGACTCCCAAACCACTACTCAAGGGACTTGGAACCACTGTTACACTAAAGAGGTTTTGCAAATGGACAGATACACTTTGTATAAGCAAAATGCAGCCAAACAGACATTTTCAAAGAAGTTCTTTCTTTACACAGAGTACAACTTAGTGATACAGACAGGAGATACTGCAAACACAGAAAAAGACACCTGAACCTAGTGCATAAGAGAATCTGATTAATGCATGACTAGAGCTATTTGAAATTTAGGCTAATATAGAAAGCAGCACAAATGCATAAGATTTCAAGGAAAGAAATCTGGGGGCTATGAACAAACCTAGTTATTAACAAGCAACTGTGAGTAAGTATTAAAACCAACCGCTACAGGAAAAATTAAAATAGACCATAACTAATTTGCAACAGACAACCTCTTCCCTAGAACAGAATGCAAAAAAAATAAAGATTTAACAAAGTGGCACTGCAAAGGAGCTAAGCCAAAATCTGTACTGGAAATGGAGAAAGGGTATTCTAGCACACATGGAAAATCAGAGTCAAGTCAGTCCTGTGTGCAATAGAGAAAGGCAGAAAAAGCTTCCAGTAATGAGCTTAACACTTGATAGTGGTAAAACAGGCATCAGCAATGCTCCTGATATGCCACTGCAGCCTCATTCTTCATAGGGTGGGCAGGTAGAGCCAAACACCAGAGAAGCCAACCCTGATATAATTTAAAGGAAACATTTGGGACACTGGGTCTTTATGCCTATATCTGATGGTAGTTTAAATTGCCCATGTGTTTATTAAAACATTGATTTAATAAACAGATAAAAGCTATAAAACAAACCATTAAAACTGGAATAATTATTTACTGAGTAGCTTCACGTGGCCATTTTAGATAGCATCAACAACTACTTTCCAGCAAGTGTTTTTTCCCCACTCTGAGTTATGATGCATACAGCTCTAAAAGTCATGAAATAGGCCTAATATAAGACTAACCCAGCTTTCAAGGAAGTCAGTGACAAGTGTCTATTGATGGTCATGGGAACTAACCTTGGCCCTTTAGCATGTGATTATTCCCTTGCCTTCAGCAGGTTTTGTCATGTGCCTCAACACCTTGCTGCATCCGAGCCTTAGTTAAATAGTGTCTCAGCTGTGGGTAGCAATCTCAACTAGACAATCTCTCACACACAGGCAAAATGCTGGACTGGCAAAATAAGATCAAAGATGCTAAACAGATCTTGTCTGTGTGAACAGGAGCTGGCAGATGAAAGTTGAGATGTGGCTCCAGGCCTTCCCAGGACATGCTTTAATCAGGTAAGGGCACAAACAGAGCAAAGATTCACATGAGGGATGTAACATCAGCTCTTATTCAGTGCCACTGTTTTGATTGAAGAAACATAAGAAACGGGGCCCTTTTTCTCCCAAACATTAATAATGTTTTGCTTCTCACATTCCTGTGGGGTAGGTGGCTGTTTTTATCTCCATTTTCGAGAAAGGGAACTGAAACACAGAGATGAAGTGACTTCCCTACAGGCTCTGATAATCAAGACAAGAACCCAGATTTCCTGCGTCAGTCTTGTGCCTCAACCACAAAACTGTCATATACTGGGTCAGCAAAGCACTCTTTCACAACGACCCAAAAGAAAACCATTCCACTCTGATCAAGCATCGTGTGCCAAGGGATACCATCAGGACTGAAACCAACTCCTCCTACAGAAAACAGTTGTGGGAAACTTCCTTCTAACCTCCTACAGCAGCCCAGCTGCTGTTGCTGACATAGGTACATGGGTAATGGCATTTAGGCATTTTTTTTCAAAGGCCATCTCTCCAAATAAGCTGTGGGCATGGAAGGAGACAGCATGTGTAGTGCATGTTTATACCACCTCAGGGCACTGTGAGGGGAGCACTATCAAGGGGAATATGCCATACAAGGCCTGCTCCACTTGCAGTATCTCCCAAAACAGATGCAATGTATCTTACAGCAATACAGGGTGTGTGCCAATAAATTTACCATGGCAGGTGTACTTAGTAGTAAATACTGTGCACCACATAAGATGCTCAGTTGTTTCAAGAGGTAGGGTCCATGGATTGGGCATGGTCTACTCCACTTTGATGCTCCTTATTGAAGTTCTGAGGAGTTGTAGATATGCCCATGGACTGCACGGCACTGAGGGGTTTTGCAGACAAATTAGCAAATTCTAATACTTCCCTAGTTCCATTTATAACTTTATTGCAACCCACCAGTGGGGGAAGCAGAAGGTAGAGTTATGCCTGTCTTAGAGATGGATATTCTGAGGTGAGAGGATAAATTAATTTCTAAAGCCACCGACCCTGTTCTACTGGGCCTAATTTTAGTCCATGAGGTTTTAGTCCACTGGATTTCCTTTTCCTGTATCCTCTGCTTTCTTCATGTTGCACTTTCCAGCTTTTACAACAAAAGAACTACTGGATCTAGTGACAAGTGGACCCTGCCCCATCCGTGGTGGAAATCCCACCTGTACACTGCATGGGCAGAGGTCCTTGGAAAAATAGGATGGGATTGTGTGACGGCAGGATCATAATGTATGTGCACAAGGGTGTCTGGATCAGGGCTCCTAACTGAATGCTTGACATGTGATTTTTTTCCCAATGTATATATAATAAGACTTCAGTAAAGCCATGTTAATATAACCAGGGTTGAAACAGGCCTTCCTGAAATATCATCAAGTAAACTCTGAAAAGACTTTATTCTCTCTAGTGGTATTTTATTTTTGAAGTGATATATGATCCCCCTTTTCCAGAAGATTACTAGGTCTCTTTAATTCAACCTATCTGGTTTATTTCTTAGAAATGCCTTCTAAGCAGACATTGATCTTGTTGGCTCTCCTCACAGCTGTGGAAGAAGCAGGCTTGTGCTATGTCCAGAAGTGCAGCCTTCCTTGCTCCTACTGTACTGCAGCTCCTGGTCAGCGTCAGGTTAATTAAACTCCGTATGGTGGGGGTTATAACTGCCTCCTTTACCAGCCTTCAAATTTCTTCCTCTGTCTTTTCACCCTGCCATCAAGGTCTAGAACAGCTTCTTGTAATGTTTTCTGTGCCATTTGTATCTTAACATTAGCACAAGGCAACTACCTCTACCTTCAGTAAGAACTTTATACATAATTTCTCTCTACAGACCATGCATCTTTCCTTGCTTCTAACCTTAACATTTCCTCCTTTCCTTCTGAATCTTTTCTTAAATTACTTGAGATTTTACAATGCCAGCCAGTTTCCTGTTCTCAGGATTAGGATTTCTTACCAATACTATGTGTGTTGCCAATACTTTAGACTTATTGACTGAAGTATTTGGGCTAGTTCTTACATTAGATTTATCTTAGGTACATATTACATGTTTCAGTTTCTCCCTTCATTTTGCCTGCCTATGAATGGAAGAAATAGCAAAAGTTCCTCAGTTTACTTTTTCCAAGCCACAGGTGATGTGACATTCTCTTGTAGCAATGCAACAATTAAGATGACCACAAGAAAACAAATCTGCTACAAAATTTAGACAAACTCATCAAAGAAAAATGTTAAAATTCCATTATAAAATATATTGAGCACAGATACTTTACATATACCTTATTATGTGTAAAGAGGCTAAGTTGTTGAGACACTGAGCTTACAATGCGATGCAATATGTCCTGGTTAAAACAACCACTGAACTCCATGAGAACACATATCATCCATCTCCAATCACTGAAAGACGCGCTCTCAATTTTTAATGGTTGTTTGGTGTGCACGTGCTTATTCTCAAAAAATGCATAGGCCAGACCAACACTTTACAGAAGGGAATTGTTGTAAATGCCTTCTGGTGCCGCACACTCTGGGACAGGTTAGTTTTTATGAATAACTCTGCTATACCTCAGAATAGCATGGCTACAAAGCCTGATAATTTGGGTCCTGGGGCAAGAGAAAGCCAGGGCATTTTTATGTCACTAATGCTTGACTACTGCTTGCCTATTCTGAGCTCTAGACAAAGTGTATGGAGAGGTATTCTGGATTCAAGGACAAGAGAAAGGTAGTTAGCCGTGTTCATCTGAAGTCAGTCAGAAGGCATATCTACCCTGCCTTCAAGGACAAGGGCAGGGTTTGTGTGGGGGGAGGGAATTAAAACATGGTTTCCATGACAGATGGACTGTTTTTAAAAGCAGAAGTTGAGGAGAGTTTAGGACTAAAAGTCCAGAGAAGACAGATGAGGAGACATGCATATGGTAGACAATACATAGACATCCCCATTACAATACTTAAGCATGAACACTTTTTATTTCCTTGCATAAAGTATTATTAATGATGGCTATTTTGAATTCTACTCTCCCCAGTATGCCATAGACTTAAAAATAAGTAATTCAAGCAGTTACCATGTAGTGCTCCAGGATGTGCACTGTTCGTCCATTGCTGGTGTTGGTTATGGTCTATAACTCCTGGAATAGGCCAATTCATCAAATCACTTAAGCCCATGAAGTTAAGCATATGATTAAGTCCCATTAAAGTCAGTGCAACTTAAGCACATGTTTAAATGCTTTACTGAACTAGAATTACTTAGTGAACCAGGGCCACCACCTGGCCACATGACAGCTGGCAATTAACTCAAGTGGTAGTTATTACAAAAAAGCTGGAAGAAAGTTATTTAAACAGCAGTCCATGCAACATCCCTCTTTCTACCCTTTTATTTCTTAGCCTGCAGTCTTGTTTGTATTTTGAATTGCTAAGATATTTTGAAAATTTCTATGCTTTTCATTTGTGGTTTTCCTTGACGTTTTCATTCTGGACTGAATCAGAGAAAATATTTGATTTTGTCCCTTTCTCTACAGCATACCATTGTGAAACCTAACGAACCCTTTCATTTCATTAGCAGCCATTTATTCAATGTTCCAAACTGAGAGTGAATTTCCAAGAAGAAAAAGAAGAGCATGTTCACTAGCACAAAAGCCCCCACCTGATTAGCCATGACATCTCAGGTGGCCCTTTGGCCAGTTATTTGTAAGCAAAGTATTACATTGTGCTTCTGCTATTTTGCCAATCCATATTTGTTCCCCTAACTAATAGCCATGTCATTGCAATGTTTAAATAAAAAGGGTAAACAAAACCAAAAGAGCATATTTTTCCATGGGTTTTAAGACCAAATTCTGCTTTAATATTTAGTCAGAAAATTTCATTTCCAACATTCTGATTTCCTAATAACCAAGAGAGATACTCTCCTTTGCTCTCTTGTTCAGCTGATGGGAAGTGCAAAAGTAGATTGACTAGGCAATCCCTGCAGTAGAAAAGGGAACCATGGAGTGAAAACTCATGGGGGCGATGGAAGCTCTGCATCTCAGCATGTACGTCATGAAAGGCATGAGCTTTCATTCTCTCCCAGCAAGCATGCCATGATCCCCAGGAACTATATAAACAGCACTGCCCTTGTGTCTGTCAACTGTCCTGAATCAGTACCATTGTCACCACACACAAGCTGCTGCCTTTTCCTCAGAGATGTCGGCATTGCTGTTATAACTGACTTCTAACTTCTTTATTGTTTACTGGAATCAGAGGCCAGTCATGTCAGACATTGTATAAAGATGGGTGAAACATTCAACTACTTCTCCAAAGAGTCTAAGGAAGGATAGCATATAACATGCACATAACACAAGCAGATGAGCAACACAAGTTGCTCATCTCTGGAGCCCCCATATGGTCCAGGACAAACCACTGGTCATTTGAACAGTGGCTGGTAGGGCCTACACTGCAGCCTGTTTGAGCCTCATTGCAATCCACCCTGTCACATCTTCATTTTAAGGCACAATTGAAAACAGACATAAAATTATATTGATTTTTTTGGTAATAATTTTGGATTTTGTTGTGCCTTTCATTGCCTGAACACGTGGCTGGGTTACACTTTAAGACAAAATTAATCACATTGTAAGTGTAATGTCTGCCAGGGACCCTAGTGACAAAGGTTTTATTTTCACTTCTACAACAGGGAGCAGTAACATCAGCGCAACCCTGGTCTGCGTTTTTACTCCCTGATGGACAATGAACGGTCAATAAGAGGCACCTTGCTCAAATTTTGGCCTCTTCTTTTTCAGATCTGCCACAGGATCCGTATACCGAAGGGAGGGAGAAAACATTAGTGTGTTAATTCTTTCTAAAAAAATGTAAACTAATAAACAAAACCTACCTGAGAACTTGAATTAAAATATTGCCTCTTTTAAACGGACACAGCAACTCAAAAGTTTCTGGTCTTTTTGTTGCCATGGATGGAAGCAACTGAGGTAGAGAGCGCTCCCATAAGCACTGTTATGAAACCTTCCAGCCCTGAAGTTGCACTGCTACCACCTCAGAAGAATGGGAATGGACAGAGGCCATTCAAAGACCACTACAAGCTTGTTTTACTTTGGAGAGACAGGTTTTGGTCTTGAGTGCCATTTCTTGGGTTAGTTCTAAGGACTTAAGAAAACTCTACAAGTCCCAGAAGAAACAACCTTGAGGTTCTTGGCACCTCTTTTAGGGCAAGGGTGGCTAACCTTTGGCATATGTAACACAAAGGGCATGGAAAGCCTGTGTGTGTGTGATGTATGTTAGATTGGTAAGGGGACAGGCAGCACAGTGGCAGATAGAGAATGGAGCAGAAAGCTAAGCAGCAGATGAGCTAGGGAGCACAGGGCAGGGAGCAGAGTAACAGATTGGACAGGAGCAGAAAGATCAGCAGATCAGGCAAAGGAAAGTGATTGAAGTTAGGGCTATGCGAAGCTTTGGTTGCATATTTGATTCGGCGGAGTTTCAGCCCGATTCAGTGGGCAAATTGCTGAATCTGAATCAAATCAGGAGACCCTTTAATCGCTCTGAATCAAATCGGAACCCTCAGAATAAACTCTGAAAGATTTGATGATTTGGACATAGACACAGCTTTAAATGTTTTTTCTACATACTTCTAGGTAGCAGGTGGCTCGTGAATGGTGCGATGGTGGGGCGGATGGAGCGTCCCACAGGAGCACGGGGGGTCCCCATTACACTCGGCAGCAGACCCAGAAGTGGACCAGAAGCACTTCCAGTCCATTTCTGGGTCAGCCAGGAAGCGTGTGGGGGGCCCCCCCTGTACCCCCTGGCTCAGCAACTGGTGCCTCCTGGGTCTGGGGGGGAACCTGGGGTCCCCCTGCAGCTGATCACCAAGCCAGGGCGTGCAGGGCCCCCCCCCATGCTTGGTAGTGGACCCAGAAGTGGACCGGAAGTACAACCAGTCCACTTCTAGATTTGCTGCTGAGCATACGGGGAGCCCCTCCATGTTCCTGTGGGATGCTCCATCTGCCCCACCATCACAGCATTCACAAACCATGCCTGGTACCTCGAGGTACATAGAAAAACATTTAAAGCTGTGTCTATGGTCAAATCATTGATTCTCTGAATCAGCATCGAATCTTCAGATTCAGATTCTGCTGAATTGAATCGGGACAATAATCCGAATCAACTAATCGAATCACTGTCCCCAATTTGGGCTGAATCCAAATTGAATACAGACTGTTTCACATCCCCCCCCCCAATTGAAGTGGCACTCAAGAAAGCTGGTGCCTGCTGTTTTAGGGCAGTGCTCAATCTCCGAGCCACAGGCCAGATATGGTCTGCAGAGCCACATCGTCTGGCCCATGGGGCTCCCGAAGGATTGGGAGATTTGGTGGTGGAGGAGCGGTGGCAATTGATAAGGCCACCCTCACCCACTGCCAAATTCCTAAACCACAAGCCCCATGGTGGGTTGAAGCCAAGCCCCCTCCACGATGTAGCCATCTAGCCTCCTTTTCCCCCACAGGGGTGGGTTGGGGCCAGGCCACACACTGCCCTTCCCCCACCAACGGGGCCAGGTTGAGGGTGTATAAAGCTCCCTTCCTCCTTCAGGGCTGGATTAGGGCTGCATGAAACCACCTTCTACCCTGCAGGGCCAGATTGCCCCCAAAGCCCACTGTGGCCAGATGAGGCTCTGCTGCCCCCAACCTGGGTGCCAGATCAGGACCACCACTCAGATTTGGCCCATGAATGGACTGGGCTCTGCCCGTCCAGCCCGTCAGACAAAAGGGTTAAGCACCACTGTTCTAGGGGATAGCAAAATGCTCTTGTAGACTATGAAGAAAGGTTAACAGCCCATTTAATGCTTGCTATGCACAGATTAGTCACTTAAAAAAGGTCTTACACCAGTGGTTGGCAACCCCCAACAAGTGTGCCAGAGTGTGGCACAAGAAAGCATTTTGCTTGGCATGTGCACCTCAGGGTGGATGGCAGGGAAAAGGACAGTCCTGTGCTGCCACGAGGATTGGACCCCTCACAGCTAACCTGCCATCCTCCTAGAGGTGTGTGTACACCCACTGCTGGCAACAAGCCAGAACAGGACCTTGTGGACTTCAGTGCAGATGCTTGCAGCTGCCTCCACACCACCTGCGGCGAGTAGCCTGGGATTCATGGCAGAGGCTTGCCCAGAGCCTGGGCTGGCTGTGGAAAGCTGCCAGGAGGCTGCAAGCAGCTGTATGGGGGCTGGTGGAGCCCTGGCCCCACTTGTTGCTGGCAGTGAGTGCACATGCACCTGGGGTGGATTGTGAGGGACTCTCTCCTTGCTGCGGCAGCACAGCTCTGGCCCCTTCCCTGCCATCCATCCTGAGGCATATGTGCACCTGCCAGCGGCAGCAAGCCAGGCTGGGGCTCTGCAGACCTTGATGCAGTTGCTTGCACCTCCCGGCATGTACATCTTGGGGTGGACGGTGGGAGAGGGGCTCAGGCTGTGCTGTCACAACAAGGATCGCCCCTTGCAGCCCCCCTGCCATCCACCCCTGGCACACCAACGTCTTCCAAGTAGAGGTTGAAAGTGTTTTTGGCACTCTGCCCAAAAATGTTGCTGACCTATCTTACACCCTCATTTGGATTCTTTTCCCCTCACTTATGAATCCTTTGCTTCCTCAAGGACAGCTTCTGAGCCAGTGAGTTCATCTCTTGCTTATCTAGTCTGATACTGCTGGTTTAACTCTCTGCAGAGCCCAAACTGGTGCACCTACCTCCCCTAGTGAGCTAGGGCTGCCCATGCAGAATGATGAATGTGCTAGCAAGATTGTGGTAGGAAGCACAGAGGTTAAGCTGTTGTCCCACTCCTTTGCCTTCTCTGTGACTTGTGTAATTAGTTTGCATGTGATGGAAAACAATTGAAGCTGTAGCCAGATATGAGCAGGAAAGTTACCCTCTGGCTTGCGTGGAGGCAGAGACAAGTTGAGTCTAGGGGCTTGAATGCCTCCCTAGAGCATGAAAATTTTATAATATGATCCTGCTGTCAGCAGCTGTGTTCATGGTCCACGTAGTTGCTGACCAAACTAAAGAAAAGATGCAAATTGAAACAATCCAAAGAGAAACAGAGGAAATCAAAAAGAAGGAAAAAAAGAATATGTAGTTTCTATGAATTCAATTAGCACAGGATTGCATTTAAGGGAACAAAATCAGTTTGTAACAGAGTATCAGCTTCCAAAGCACAGAAAATATTTTCCAAACTTTAGAAACCCACATTTTTCCATTAACAAGCGTATTTTATTCTGCTTTAAACACCAGAAACAAGGCTAATTGGTTTAACCAACACAACAAATGGCTCTCTATTGACAAAAAGAATCTTTTGCAATGTACATTACATTCACAAAGCATTAAATTACGCTCTATTTTACTGAAAATGGATGATAAAGATTACTTTGATAAATCACGACTAACGTTATCTTTGGCAGATAAGAACTTTGTGCCGATTTGTGTGGAAGCTATAAATAGTGTGTTCTGAATTTTTTCTCCCTAAATATAGTTAGTGATGCAGTCTGGCAGGCATTTTTCTGCTATTTAACAATGCCACATTTGTGAGCGAGGCAGCAAATGAAAGCTTCATTGTCTGTATATGAAACACCAATTCTAATGGTCTTTTTAGCTTCATTGTCTGTATATGAAACACCAATTCTTTTGGTCTTTTTCCCCAGCCATTCTGTAATACTTCAAAACTCTTTCAGCCACATCTTGTTTGATCACTCTTAAGTTTTCCTTAATATCTGGACAAAGTAGTCAAGAGGAACTTATGTAAAATAATGTTTAGAAGCTCATCTTTTAATTGAACATTGTCTTCCTGGTGCTTATATCTCTAACAGGTCAGATGCTAGCCTATGGTTTACTGTCATATATCGCAGTATATGAGAGTGCTTATGTGCAAAAGAATCCTCTGGTCCTTAAACACCCAGGGATAGGGAGTACAGCCTGATCCTCTGATCCTGGAGGCTGCCCTACATAATATCCTTGCTGATAGCCGTTCAGGGCTATTCTGCCATCTAAGGATTAACAATGTATAGGAGAATGGCCTGGCTTATACCATATTTCCTCAGCTCCTCACTGTCCTAAATCCCTCACTGTCCAGCAGTATAATGGAAATCTTCAAATAGCTTGACTTCAAGGATATTCTCAAGTTGTGTCACGAACTGGGATTCTTTTTGTGATGATGGGCTTATAAAAGGAAGAATTTAATTCTACAATTGCTTGGAAAAAAAGTTCTGACACTATGTTTTTCCCCCCATCAAAATCAAGTTTTTTACAGAATGATTTAAATTACAATTGAACCCTGCCTAGTTTGCTGTCAGGTCGGCCTGGGCAAACTACTGCTCTAAGAAAACTAAAGGGCCTGTGTTCAAGGTTGCAGTCCTGATAGTAGCACATTGTTATCCTTGCTGACTGACAGGACTGATACTTTTGACTGTGCATTTCACTGCCTGTCAACCTGCTGACCCATAGGCTGCTGGGGAGAGTAGGCAGACTCACAGCTCCCTCAAAATACCCTCAATGGCTCATGGGGGCTATAGACCTGGCAGTCATGGTTCCCAGAGAGCAGGGAATCTCACAGCCCTGGCAATGCTAGTTTCCTGACTCCCAGTTCCTGGGTAGCCTGGACTTTTACAATTTCCAAGGTTCACAGCTCTGGAATAGACTAGCAAGTTAACTGTCCAGACTCGGGGCTCTGTTCACTTTCACAAAGAATTTAGAAAATTTTGGTCTTCATTGAAAGTGGGAAGAAAACCAGATTCTAAAACATTTAAATGCACTGTAAATTGAATGACCTCTCCATCCACTTGTAATAATGCAACACTGCAACTCTCCAGCTTAAACATCCTGACCATGATTAATTGAGGAAAAAAATTCCAATATCAAGACACCAATACACCTCCTGCCCAGGTCTGTCCCAGACTTGCTATGTGATTGAGTCAGTGTTTCCCAAGCCTTTCCAGCTCAAGGCACACTTACATTAATAAACTTTTTCCGCAGCACACCTGTTAAGGCATTCCCCATCCTCATACCTATTGTAGCTCATTGCCATGGCAAAATTCCATGGCACACCTGTTCACTTCTAATGGCACACTTTTGTGCCACGGCACACTGGTTGGGAAACACTGTTGTAACAAATTTAATTTCACTATATACAGCAATGTACCTAGACTCATGGTGGCCCCGGTGAATGTTTAGTATTGGGCCCCCCTTCACCAGAGACATGAACACCATGGGCCCTCAGAGGCTGAGGGGGCACGGCGACTGCCCACAGGCAGCAGTGATTGTGGCGGGGGGGGCGGCGAGCAGAGAGCTCCGCAGGTGGCTGCAGTGGTGTTGGTGGTGGCGAGCGCTGACCAGCAGTCAGAGACCATCCACAGATGTTGCCAGCAGCGTCGGTGGAGGCCAGCAGTGATCAGGGACTGCCCACAGACTCCGCTGGCGGTGAGGGGAGATAGCAAGCGGCGACTGGCCACAGGTGCCACCAGCAGTGTCGGCAGTGCTTTTTGCAGGGGGTACACTGCCACACTCAGTGGGTGCATGGGCACCCGCATGCACCCCCTACATGTTGCCAATGACCAGAGATAACGATAATAATAATGATAATAAAATTACCATTTTCGGGCCCCCTTTCTGTCTAGGTCCCAGGCGGCTGTCCGGTTTGCCCATGCCTGTGTCCAGTACTAATACTCCTAATATAATACTTCAGTTTACTCATGTATTCAGAGGCATTGACAGTCACAAGACTGTTCAGTTGTTTATTTGTGAAGTGTTTTTATCAGGTCTCTGATGAAAAGCAATAAAGAAAATTATGAAAGGTTTTTTAACCTGCACAACCAGTAGCATTTTAGGAAGTGAGATAGTAGCACATGCCTGTATTTGTTCTTATGTTGTTAGTGAATTGTAAGCAGAGCTCTGAAAACACTCTTAGCTGAAAAGAAAGAGCCAGCTCACGATGGTACTTGAACCCACTCTCATCACTAGTTAGAATTACCAAGCTCAAACAAAACAAATGGTTCTTGTTCAGACTTTTCCCTCATGAGTGGATGGGAATACATTTCAAACAGTCATTCCCACGACCAAATTTTGCATTGCTTTCAGCAGTCATTTTTAATCATAAAAATAAATCTAAGACTTTCTTTCATTCTTAAAATTCCATGTTTCTCTTATTGAATTACGCATGCAAAAGGGTAAAACAGCCATGATTTTTAAGGAGTGGAAGAGATTAGTGCACCTGATAGCATTTCCTCCCAGTTTTCCAAAGGCTTAATAAAAATAATTAGCTGTGCAGTCTTTCAAGAGACAGAACACAAAATTATAATTATAAATCACATAAGAGACAGATAAGGTTCTTTGGGTAAACGTTATATTTTTTATTCGATCTACTAAATAGTTGGAAAAAATTGTTCTTTGCAAGCTTTCAAGCACAAACACCCTTCTTCAGGCATAAGGAGTCTGCTGGTGTTTTGTGTTTTCGTGGATGGAATAGAAGCCAATACGCAAAATGCAGGTCTGTGGAAGTGTAACCTGGCAGCGAGGATCAGAGGCCATGGGAGACAATAGGTGTGAGACAGATAGGTGGGGTGGGGGTGGGGGGAATGTTGACCTAGTGACAGAATGTAGCTGGTAAAATGTAGAGAGGTTACCTGGGGTATTGGATGGCATGCAGATTAACACGCCATAAATCCAATGTCTGCATTTAGTAGATTTATGAAGTGAAGTTCATAGGCTCATTTACAAAAGGTGTTTTGTAAATTCCCTTTGAAGATTTGAACCAAGAGATTGGAAAGAGCAGTTGTCTTATGAGAAGCGCACCCACAGGTAATTAGGTATTTTTGTGTTTGTTAGATTTTCAGTGTGCATTCATTCTGGTGCACAGTTGTTGTTTGGCTTGTCCTACATATTTTCCATCCAGGCATTTGGCGCACTGGATTAAATATATTACGTTTCTGGAGGTGCGGGTGTAAGATTCAGGAACGGTGATAGTTCTGTTGTGGGGTGCAGTTACTGTGGGAGTGGCAGAGATGTGTTCGCAGGTTTTACCTTTCTTGTTCTGCATTAATCCATTTGGTGTGCGTTGGGTCATTTAGTTGGTCTAATAAAAGATACCACATTTACCCAAAGAACCGTGTCTGCCTATGTCCCTAGATCAACACAGCTACAATCAACTCCTCCGAAACATAACAGAGAAGTACTTCCCCTAAAATCTGTAAACTTAACACGCTCCTCTTCTTCAAAATGCTCAAAACTCTCCTTTTCCATGACACCCATAAAAAATGGAAATAGTTGGATTGCTGGTGTATTGACACTACTGGCTATTCTGCTGACCAACATCTCTTTGTCCTGTGGTCCTCCCCACTCTTT
>NW_005842167.1:1367296-1380356 GCF_000455745.1 Alligator sinensis | reverse complement strand
ATCTCTATCTGTTGTCTCTTGTATTTTACTTGCACGATAAGTTTCTGGGAAAAGCTCTACACTTGTATGGTATCTCCCATGCTGGGATCTTGAACTTTGACTAGGAGTTCTATGTGTAATGATAATAAATAACATAAGAATATGGTATATATAAATTCAATTCTGCATGAAAAGTGCACAAAAATGAGCCCTCTGACTCAAAAAAGTGTGCTTTTTAGATAGATTTTGGCATAGTACAAAATAAGACTTACAAGGTTACAAGAAAACATAACTCAAAATAGCAAAGGTGTTAAAGAACCAGATCATCAAAGGAGCAATAGAAGCATAAAATTTTTACATGTGAAGAACTGGATTCAGAAATTCTACTGCAGGAGACTCCAAGACCATTGTTGAAAATTGTTTCACCAAGAAAAGGAAATGGGAAAGTGGGATACAAGGGAATAGCAGTCAACCTCCATTCTGTCCTTTATAGTAATGAAATGACTGAATTAAGACCAGGAATTTAAGGCAGGGCCTTGTAAATTGGTCTGTGCCCGGTCCCTGAATTAAGAACATTCTAATATCATAAAAGCCTAATTCTGCCTGTCTGTCTGTTCCTAATGCTTTATTTGCGCTCTGATTCGCTGACAAACAACCAATCAGAGTGCGAAGAAGTGTTCTGATAGAAGGCAGCCCACTGCCATGATGGTGGGGACACCGGGGATGGAGCGGAGGCACAGCTGGCCTTGCCCCCCCCCCCCCCCGCGGCAGTGGCAACAGAGTGGACGGAAGGCGGAGGAGTGGGGTGAGGGCCGCAGGGCTGGCCTCGCTCCCCCCTGCCCTGGTCCCTGCAGGTAACATGGGGGGGGGGGAACAGGCCCAAGCAGGGGAAAAGTTGGCCCACCATGGCAGGAGGAGGGGGGGGAAGAGTGGGCCTCCTCCCCATCTTGCACCCAGGCCCACTCCTCCCCCACCCACTTTCCCCTGTGACATCCCCGAGCCCACTCCTCCTGTCCCCAAGGGGGCCCGATAGGGGAGGTGTGGGTGCACCATGGCATAGGTGGTGACAGTGGGGCCAGGGGAGGACTGGGCCCAGGCCTGATGTGTGGGGGGTGGGGAGCGAGCCTGAGCTGGGGGAAAAGCCAGCCTGCCATGGCAGTGGGGTGGGGGGGTACAAGAGCTGCGCCCGGCCCAGCCCAACACAGGGGCGGAGGCCCAGCCTAGCCCGGCCCAACAAGGCAGCTGTGGGGGGAAGGGAGGAGCAAGCCTTCTTCCCCAGCCCCGCTCCTCCGCATGGGCCCCGAGCCCGCTTCTCCCACCTGCCACAGCAGCTAGGCTTCCCCCCGCCCTCTGGCCCTGTCCTCTCCCGCATCAGGCCCGGGCCTGCTCCTCCCTTCCCCCCACCACTGCAGCGGGAAGGAGGGGAGCAGGCCCAGACCCCAAACAGCAGGAGGGAAGGGGGAGCAGGCTCAGATATCATTCTTGATGGGCAATTGGCTAGTAACAAAAGAACTGCCATTTATTGGGTCAGACTATAGGCCCATTTTGCCCAGTATCCTGTCACATAGTAGCAGAGAGTGGATGCTGAAAGGAAGAATGAACAGGGTAGGATAACCAGGGCTTGTTCCACTGTTCCTCTCCCACTTGCAGTCTCCAGCTTTTAAAGTCTAGGGAGTTCCGAGTCAGAGGGTGTATTCCTAACTCCTACAGCCACTGATGCACTTTCCTCCAAGAATTTGTCCAATCCCTCTTTGAATCTTGTTATACTCTTAGCTTTCACATCTTTTGGCATCAACACTGTGGCACAATTAAACACTGAAAGCCACCAAAGCCATTCTAGTCTCCTCACCTAACCCTTTAAGATTGGCACAGATCTCTAAGAATCTAGGATGGCCTGTGGTAGATAAAAGTCATAGTTGGATACCCAATCTTAAAAACACATTGTTCTGATTGTTATTTTTTGCTGCCTGGATATTTAACTTAGCAGCAGCCAAAATAGTGCTGAAACCAATGTACACATATTTAAGATAAGATTTTTCCATAAAAGAAAACAAAGAGAAACGGTGTTCCACTATCATCTGATATGGGTAGGCAAACAACAGATATGTTAGGTCACTGGATGACTGCACCTACCAGCTTTATAACCCCAGTTAGCATTTATTTCTTACACGGGTAATTTACGAGATATCAGTCTTTGAAACTGTCACTAGTTCTCTAGTTCAGTATTATTTTGATACTGCTACAAGATTTATTATAGCCTATCAGACTCCTAAATAATTTATTTTTCAATCCATGATAAAGGTTAATCAAGAACTAGACAATTATGTGTTTTTAAAAGTTGAGATAGGTAGGTATTAGGCAAATCTATCTGGAAGACTTGGGCTGGCTTTGTGGCACAGGAGATAACACCTCTGTAGAACAGGAAAACTAGAAGCACTTGTGGATGAACAGGTGGTTAGTGTCCATATCTGTATTTCTTGTGGGCCTACTCCGACTACAGAATGTATTTTTGTTTCAGTCCAACATACTGCATAATAACTTCATATCACTGGAGCTACCCAGATTAAAATAAAGTGCTTTATTTTTCTATGGTCCTGTTGGGTCCCAAGATTAAAAAGGTTAAATAAACCCAGGCCCACATGTGAGACAAGAATACATTATCATAAAGATATTTGGAAAGTCTTATCTAACTTATCCCAACACATACAATTTTAGGTATTGTAAATTACATACTATTTTTGGAATTCAGCTGTTGGTTGCATTTACTTTTATTTTAGTTCTATTTGAGTAATTGAATCTCCTAAAGGGAAGCATTAAGATTTTTTAATTGAACTAGTTATCCCTTTATTTGGACCTTTATTAATATCACGAGTGCATTTATTTCTGTTCAAATTAAAACAGTTTTAAAACTGCTGTAATAACCTGCTGTAAAAATGCAACTTGTATTTAAAGCCCTGCATTGCAGAAATTCTAAATGTAATTCTGGCATTATGTATCAGGGTACAGTATTCCAGATCCTAAGCCTATAACAAGTACATAAGAACTATGAAAAATTATCCCTAAATTTCTATGGCTAAAGGCTGCTACAAAGGATAAAAGACACATATACAAAATACACTGTAATTTCAGCATGACAGCAGGAACTACACAATTATAGCCTACAAGCAGCAATATGTAAAATTACCTATTCATAACATCTATACCACATGTTTAACTGTACAAGAATAATAAACATGGCTCCTGTTACTATTAAATATGATTATGAAAGCCACTTGGGCCTTCTATTTTTCACAGCAGTGTGTACATAAATACATATAATTTATGAGGAAAAGGAAAACAATGTATGCAGGATTAGACCTACATGTAGTAGAACCACTAGTAGGTGAATAACTTCAGCCCCACCAGACTAAGAACAGCTGTAATAAATGTTACCACAGTTTCTGCCAACAATAAAAGAGTTTTGTTGTTTCCCCATTGGTTACAATACTTGTGATACTGCTCACAATTAAAACTGCATCAAAGGTGCCAGTAGGACTGGGCTCTTTGTTAAAATCACAGGATCATGGGAAAGCAGGGCTGGAAGGGAACTCATGAGGTCATCTAGTCCAGCCCTCTGCTCATCCTTGATTAAAGGTAGGATCATCCCTGATTAAACCATCCTAGTCAAGTGTCTATTCAACCTGCTCTTGAAAACTTCCAAGGATGGAGATTTAACAACTTTTCTAGGTAGCCTATTCCAGTGCTTTAACATCCTCATAGTCAGACAGTTCCTCCTAATCTACAACCTAAATTTTCCCAGCTGAAGCTTGAGGCCATTGCTCCCAGTTTTGTCCCCTACAGTGGCAGAGAAAAATCCATCTCCATCCTCTCTGCAATTATCCTTGAGGTATCTGAAGACTTACCAAATTGCCTTTAGTCTCCTCTTCAGAGTAAATAATCCTAGTTCATTCTTTCAGCCTTTCCTCATAAGTCTTGCCTCCCAGGCCCCTTATCATTTTTTTTGCTTGCAGTGGACTTTCCAAATTGTCCATATCCTTCTTGAAGTGTGGGACCCAGAACTGGGCACAGTACTCCAGGGCTAAGTACAGATAGTAAAAAAGCCCAAGGCTGAATTGATTCAGTCTTTGCAGGTTAGTCTAAGACACAGAGATTTAACTGAGAAACAACTGGACACACACTGACTTTTGATTCAGGAAATACAGCCAAATGCCTGCAGTGGCTCAGGCCAAAAGCTGGGAGGCACTAGAGCATGCCTCGCTGGCAAATAGCCAGCATGGGCTGTGTGTTCACTTCTTATTTCCTGCTGCCGCTGAGGTTTCTGGGATTTGCAGTCCAAAATCACAGCAGGACTCTGCAGGGTTGCTCATCATTTTCAGGGTTGCTCATCATTTCCTCTTCTTGCTTCCAGGTTCCTCTGGGATTTATAGTCCACAGTTGCAGCCAGAAGTAACTTCCAGTAAGTTTAGTAGGGCAGGGCAGCTTTGTACTCAGGGGAAGGGGGGTTTAACTATGGAAAGTGGGGTTTTTAACCTCCCTCCCTGGCCCCAGACTCCAGCTGGGGGTTGCCGGGGCAGGAGGAAGGGGCAGTCCCTGCCCTCCCCCACAACCCCTCTCTGCTGGAGCAGGCAGCACAGGCCAACCCAGGGCTAGAAAGCATGTTGAGATGCTTGGGGACTGATTTAACTGGATCCAGGAAGGGATCTGGGACAGAAGTTTCATAACATGTTTGACCCAAATCAGTTAAGTCTGATATTACATTCAACCAGGTTTATCTTAAACCAGTTTCAGCCATTTTGAAACTGGTTTATATGCACTGAACTTCTGTTCTACAGGTTTAAACCAATTTCTGATCACTTAAACCAGTTAATGTATAACTTCTGTCCCTAGCCCAGGCGAGGCCTCCTCAGTGCCAAATAGAACAGAAAAATTACTTCTCTTCATTTCCAAGTGATATTCCTGTTAATACAACCCAGTATGCTGTTGTCCTTTTTTTGCAACAAGAACATGCTGTTGGCTCATATTCAGCTTATGTTCCACTATAACCACCAGGTCCTTCTCTTCAGTACTACAGCCTAGCCAATCATTTCCCAGTCTATTTGTACATGCAATTATTCCATCTCAACTGCAGGACTTTGCATTTATCCTTGTATAAATCATCTGATTATAGACCATTTCTCCAGGCTATCCAGGTTACTCTGGATCCCAGTCCTATCCTCCAGAGTATCTGAAACTCCAGCCAACTTGGTGTTGTTTGTAAATTTTTAAATCACGTACAGGTGACCCTCGCCATTCACGGGGGATACGGTCTCATATAGCCCGTGCATGGTGAAATCCGTGAATAAGGCACTGCATTCATTTACAGTGTATGTTACAGAAGCATCATGAGTATTTGGTCTGTTTTTTATTTAAAAACATGAAAAATTGCCACAAAAATATTGTCTAATCTTTTTGTCCCTTTTCAGATTCATAGGAGAAAAGGCAAGCAAGGTAGAGGGGAGGTGAAGAGGGGAGCACCAATCAGTTACTCAAAATTTTTATTGACTTTTCTCATTTATGATCCTTTGCCATTTATTTCTATTGCAGAACAAAAATATTTATAAATTTTAATTTTTTTTAAAGTAACAATTTTTTATAACTTCTACATTACTAACAACAGGAAAGCTTGAAAGCGCTAGCTCAGGCAAATCATGGATAAGTCTCAGTATGGTCTCATGTAAGATAAGTAAGTTCTCACAAATCCTTAGGCAAAGTATTGATTACGTACTGGAGTGCGTAGTCAATTTCCATGATTGGAGAAAACCTTCATCTACTTTTTCCAAAGCTCTCAAATACAAGAAATTGTTCAACTTATACACAGTTCATGTCATAAACACCAATTCATAACTTAAAAATCATAATTTGTTAATACAATTTCCAAACTTTGACACCTTTATATAATGAATAACGAATAAATAATTTTAGTCACAAACAACTCTATAACACTCGATATTTATGTTAGCACAATATATATGCAAAAGGTTAACTGTATTAACAATAGTGTTTTAGAGTTGTTTCACCTGATACAAGATGAATGAGAAGTGTTGCAGAACTGTTTTTCTTAAGAGTATTCTATCGGCTAAGACATTTTCTTAAGTTGCAGCTGGGCTAGCCATATGAAACCTTTTAAGGCCTCATATGATAGGAATTCAAATCTCTAATCTTCTTTTGAATTATTCCATTTTATACTCCTGAAACTCAGAACACTCGCATATACTGTAATCACTGACATTTATTCTAAGAGCCTGAGGACACTTATATCTTCAAATCCTCATATATTATGCCAGTAAAACATATTACACAGCAAAAAAGGAAAAGTGACCCATTGGTTTCATGTAATATTAGCACCGTAGCTAGTTCATGTACTATTGTACAGGTCTTCTCATAGGTCATTTAACTTTTCTCGGCATTATTATGCCGAGTTGCTGCAGTTCTCTGCTTTTAGTTTTTATGCACATACACTGGATTACAGAGGTATCTGTTGCTCAGCTTGTATCATGTCGAATATATTTTAATTATAAAACCTATAAAATATTAAAAATTTAAATTAATAAAACTTATAAACTTATAAAACTGAGTAGCCACCCCCAAATTAAAATATACTGTATAAATGCAATATGAACAACTGCTTTGCCTACTCTTACACAAAACCATGCTAATACAAGACAAACTCCACAATATGTCACCTATACAAAAACTTGAATGGGAAAAAAGGCATCTGACTTAAGATCTTTCAAGGGAAATAGTTTTCAATTGTGCCTTCTTTTTCTGCAGTACAACAACTTCTTATAGTAACATCTGATTTGCCAAAAAGGCTTTCTTGCAGGAAGTACATGTTGCCTTAAGCACGTGGCAATTTTTTCACTGTCCCTTACTAGGTCAGTAGAAATTGAGTAAATTCCTTATGAGATAGGAAGTCTGGAAGTACAAAATACCTGCACTGCAACAGACTATAATTACATAATAATACTCTCCACAGAGTTTTGCTTTAAGAATCTTAAAAATGAAGCTGGACTATATCCCCATAACCATAAATATCAGGCAAAAAGCTATTTTGGGAAAAGTAGGTTACAAATGTAAAGGTTCTACATGTAAGTGGGTCACACTGCCTGGCTGGTCTTCAAAAAACAGCAGAAACAGGAGAAAAGCAGGGACTGCCCCCTTTCTCACTCCACTCAGCAGCCAGGTAGCACAAGGATGACCCCAGACACTCCTGCATAATCTCTCTGGGAGCTACTTCAAGCAGCAGTCTGAGCTGTTGGCAGTGCAGAGGAGAATAAAACTGCCACAGCTGAGCCACATTATAATTAAAAGAACCACTGCAGACATAAAAACCACTAAAATCTCTCAACATGTTATTAACTGAGTAAATGCATTGCTACAAGAGCAGGCTGACTTAAAAAAAAAAGAGAGAGGACTATTCACTAATGGGCATCTCTTAGTTATACATTACCTCTCTGTGGATCACTCTTAATAGGTCTGCAACTTTCTGGTAAAGTAAGGATTCCTACAGTGTAAAGAATCACATCAAATGAAATCCCTCTTCAGTAAAGCAGTATCAAGAAAAAAATCATTTAAAATAGGACGTTATGCAGAACAGTGCTCACCTGCAACATATTTACGTGTAAAATGTTATTAGTATGTTCCCCCAGGAGCTCTTTACTAAGGCTATATCCAGAATAAGACTAATTACATGAGAAGGAAACATATGATGGTGACCCACCATCAAAGTGGCTCTTCAGTCATCCTGGTACCCAAAGTTATGATCTCTGCCTAGGCTACAATAATGGTTTTTAAGCAAGGTTTGAAACTATTTTTCTTTTTGTGTAATGATTTTTATTTAAAGGAAAATATACATACTTAATCATTTAAAAATTAAATAAAAATGCTCCTTCCCCTTAGCATCCAATCAAGAAATTTTTTTTACATGACCACTAAAATCTATATCCTCAATAGGCGTTGTGGGATCATGAAAAAGTTGTAGGAAATATATCCAGGTTCTATATAATTCTATACCCAGTCCATACTGTGGATCATCACAGACTATACACTCCATAATGTCAAATATTTTGACATTTTTAGGATATAAAACTGATTTACTTCTAGACATTCAGAAGTTTATCAGATTACTAAAACTGCAGCATTAGTATGCTTTCTGAAAGTAGGATACAGAATAAAATAGAGTAATAATGCATGCAAAAAAATAGGGGGAAAATGGCTTGATCGTTAAACAGACCAATTTAACATCCTACTGAAAGGAATAAGGACAGCAGAAGCAAACAAATATTTTTATTACTGACCAAAAATGGCTGCATGCTGTCATGAACAGTTCTTTCCATTTGCATCAATCAAAATAATTTTAAATCTATATTTTTTGGTTCTGGAAAGCATTCAACACAGACAGTGTAAGGAAATGGCCAGACTCTGGCTAAATGTCTTAAACCAACTGTATCACCACCTTCTTGTCATTGCATGGTAACAATCCAAATTCAAAAACGCACAAAAATAAGAGACAATGAATATTGATAGAACATGGACTTCTTTGGAAAAGCAGCTTATGAGAGAAGCGCCTGAACTTGATGAGGAGATCTGTGTAGTATGGTTTCTGGTTCCTTGTATTCATTTGCTGGATTCATCACAGCTGCATATAATTCACTGTAGGCTCTGCAGACCAGCTCTGTGGACTGTTTTATAATTTGCTCTCTAAAAAAAAAAAAAAGAATCGCACGTGATTATACAGTGTATGGCAATGCTACGCTCAAAATAGTCAATATGATCAACTTTCCCTCAGATGGTGTACTGTAAAGACACTTAACCACCAATTTTCCCCCCCCCATCTTACAGCCTGAATCAAATAAAACAGGTTGAAAATTACACTGGTCAGAGATCCAGGATCTGCTGTGGCTTGTTTCTGACTAACAATATTACTGCATGTGAGTCAGTGTGGCTAAAGTGTCTTACTCCTGAAACAAGAGTATAAGCCTCAGTCTAAAATACATGCTGAAAGTCAGTCCAGCTGTAAAATGGGTACCTACTTATTTGGGCAAGGGAGCTGGATGTGACGATAGCCACATCACTCCCTTGTTTGATCGTGGTTACAAACTGGAAAACCTAACCAGGCTGGCCCAACTGATCCCATGGCTTGGGTAGATCTTCAAATATTGCAGTAAGTCTTGTCATTTTTATTCTTCTAAGGCAGTAGTGTTCAACCTTTTGGCCCTGAAGGCCAGATGAGTGGGCATGGCCCTTTTAATGAGAAAGTTTTTCCTAATATCTACCTAAACTTCCCTTGCTGCAACCTGAGACCATTGATCCTTGTTTCGTCATCCACCCCCACTGAGAACATAGAGACAAATTGGCTCATATAAATCAATTGTAAAACTGAGTTAGAACAAGTTGAGATAAAATAGATATTTTAAAGTTGTGAACAGCAGCAACAAGTGAATCTTTTCAACAACTAATATTAATGGAGGGTCTGTCGTTAATCAGTGAATTAGGTTTTCAGTCACCATGACAACATATCATTTTCATCACCAACAAAGACCACTGAATTTTCTAAAAATACCAACTAATTTCAATCCTACACAAACTAAAAAGGAGTGCTATTAGAGTCATAACTAAAAATATGATACACATATTTTTAAATATGTAAAGTAATTTTTAAAATTAGAAAGGCAACAATATACATAAACAAATATTGGAGAGTTTTCTTCCTGGTTATAGAACTAAAATGAGATGTGAATTATCAAAATGAAGCAGCCACATCACTAATGCCCTGTTAGTAATATAGGATTTTTTGAGGCAATGAACACTTAGTTCCAAACAGAGTATACCAATGTAAATTGTCACTCATGATTTAAAAGTCACTTTATTTTTAAAAGAACCATTTCAAAAGCAGCCTGAAGGCCTATAAAACTAATCTGAAATATGAATTATTACAACTTTAATTGATTAAATATCAGTTTATAATTCTCAAATGATACTACAGGTTTTTTTTTAATTTTTCGAAACTACTATAGATAAAAATCAAATATTGAGTAAGTAGAGACCCTGATTCTACAAATAAACACTTCATCAGGTAAGTAACTTTACTCATGTGAATAAAGTAAAGTAAAATTTTTGCTTTAAATTACATGCGGGTAACCATTTGAAACTTCAAACTATTTTTATTTAAAAATTTATCTTTGGGTATAATATCACCAAAACAAAACCAGTTCAGTGTTAACAATAAAAAACTACTGAGATTTTTCAATACATGAAAAATTATTTTGTGACCGATAATTAGAATTCTAAATCCATATTTAGGCACCTAAGTACAGGATTTCTAAAATAAACTGAGTCAGAAATCTGCATAGTTTGATGAGGAAGCGCAGTCTGTGGAAAAACTTCAGCTTTCTTTTTTAACAGAAGTGCAATGTATAAAATGAGGGGAGTGGTTCCACAAGCTATTTGCTTACTTTTTCATATGAGTTTGTATTCTCAGGATGCTAACAAGGCCTTGCACTTTTCTTCAACATGGTTGAGCAGTTTAAGTTTGAAATTTCTTTGTGGAAAAATAAAATCTACGTAAAAAATGGAATTCTAGAAACAGGAAACTGAGACGCCTCTAGACCCTGGGGACCGCAGCTGCCAGGATCCCTAGGGCTTGAGATATTTAGCCTGGACATGATGTACCCCTGAGGCTTGGAGCCCCGTGAACTGATGGGGCTCACAGCCACAGGGGAGACCCTGCTACACATGCAAATTAAAGCTGGATAGCAATCAGCTACAAAGTTAGTAAACATTTTTGAGGTCTAACTTTCCAGCTGGTTGGAGTTTTTTATTGTGTGATAGCTACTTTGCACACACGGCTGATCTCCCAATTAACCAGTTAACTGCACAATACCTGTAACATATAGAGGGGGCCTAAGGGAAACAAGTACAAAATCACAGAAAGACAGGAAAATAGGGCTAGAAGGGACATCAGCAGGACATCTTGTCTACTGTAACTCCCTGCTTAAAGTAGGAACATCCTTATCTATTTTATCCTAGATAAATATTTGTCAAATCTGCACTAACATCCAATTATGGAGATTTTGCCACTTCAAGGTAATCTTTTCTAGTACTGAACCATTCTTGTGGTTAGAAAGGTATCCAACCTAAATCTTTCCTGCTTCAATTTAAGTCAAATACTTCTTGTCCTATTCCTTATAATCACAGAAAACAGTTGATCACCATCCCTTTTTGCATTCAAAAAGCATTATCAAATCCCCCCTCAGTCTTCTCTTCTTCAAACTAGATCATTTCAGTTCTTACAACCTTTACTAATATGTCATGCTTTCTAGTTTTCTAATTATTTTAGTTCCTCTACTCTGGGCTCTCAGTTCATCTACATCTTTCTTGAAGGGTGATCTTTAAAACTGGACATAGTACTCCAGGTGATGTGAAGTCTCACCAAGTGCTGAATGGAGTGGAAATACAGTAGCATTTCCTGTCTTGCAATACTTTTAAGCGTCTTGCACTACTTTTAATAAATATTACGTTGTTGCCTCATTCAGCTTACAGTCCACTATAACCCCCATGTCCTTTTCTCCAGTACTACAGCCTATCCAGCCATCCCTCATCTTGAATTTGTACATTTTGTTTGTTCATTCTCAATGCATTACTTTGCATTTATCCTTACTGAATTTCACTTGATATACTTCAAATCATACTTCCAATTTAACAGTGTCATTTTGAATCCGAATACTGTCCTCTAACACACCAGCTACACCTCTTAGCTACCCAGCTACATTTCATCTGCAGAATTTACTGAGTGATATTCTATCCTCCAAACAATTAATGAAAATACTGTCCTAAACTTTAGGATCCTCATTTGATACCAGTGGCCAGTAAATTGATAACCATGATTTAAGTATAATGATCCAACTAGTTATACATCCACCTTGAAGTAATTTCACCTAATTTCACCTTACCTTACTTACAAAGAATGTCCTGGGGGACAGTGTCAAAAGGTTTGCTGAAGTCCAGGTATATCATATGCATATCTCTCCCCCTGTACATAAAACCCATCATCTTGTCATAAAAGGAAACTATGTTGGTAAGCATGACTTTCTCTTGACATATCCATGTTGGCTATTTCATTTCATCTTGCTATCATATATTTAGAAATATACTCTCTAATAATACGCTCCAGTATCTTTCTATCTAAACTGGATTGACTGGTCTGTAAATACCAGGGTCCTTTCTTGCTCCATTTTTTAAAGATAGGAACTATACTTGCTCTTTCCCAGTCTTCTGGGACCTCACCTAATGTCTCACAGATAATACCCAATGGCTTTGCAATTATCTCATCCAATTGTTGAACATTCGTTGGTTCCCCAGGGAAAAGCAGTGGCAGAGCACCTTGTGTTGCCATTAGCTGTCCCCGGGGAATGCCTGTGCCACCTGCCCTCTGATGCATGGCAAGTTACTCTGGGTGGGGTAGGGGAGACTGGGGCCAGTATTGGGTTGGCCTAAGCAGCCTCACATAGGGTCCTGGGGGCCTCCTGGGCCTGCAACAGCGACAATCCTGCTGCTGGGAGCCAGGCTGGCAGCTGAAGCATGCCTCTAGTTGGTAGGGCCGTGTGAACCTTCAGTAGTCGATTCGGAGGAGATTCGGCAGTCAAATCTCTGAATCCAAATCGAATTGGGAGACCCATTAATCTCTCTGAATCGAATCGGAAGCCTCCGAATCAATTCAGAGAGATTTAGCCATAGACCATACAGGCAGGCCATAGACCATACAGGCAGGAGCAGCTGGATGAGCCCCAGCTTGAGCCGGCAGCCCCAGGAGAAGCCGCAGGATCTGGGGGGAATGATTGGGGAGCTCCGGGGAATGATCAGGGAGCTGCAGGATTGAACCAGAAACTGGGTGGAATGATAGAGAGCTGGGGGAATGAACAGGGGCTTCCCCCCAGCTCCCAGTTCGATCCCCCAGCTCCCAGTTCAATCTCCCAGCTCAGCAATCATTCCCCCCAGCCCCTGTGGCTTCTCTCGGGGCCGCCCGCCCCAACCCTCGCCCCCC
>NW_005842167.1:1349573-1367272 GCF_000455745.1 Alligator sinensis | reverse complement strand
CAGTGCTGGCAGCCCCGGGAGAAGCCGCAGGGGCTACGGGGAATGATCAGGGAGCTGGGGCATTGAACTGGGGGCAATGATTGGGTGCTGAGGGAATGAACAGGGGTTTACCCCCAGTTCCCGGCTCAATCCCCCAGCTCCCAATCATTCCCCCACAGCTTCTCCCGGGGCTGCCAACACTGACTGCCTTGCCCTGGTGGGGAGGCAGCAAGACAAACTGCGGCTTGAGCTGGCAGCCCTAGGAGAAGCCAAGGGGGCTGGGGGAACGAACAGGGGCTTCCCCCAGCTCCTGGTTTGATTCTGCAGTTCCCAGTTCAAACACCCAGCTCTCCAATCATTCCCCTAACTCCCCAATCATTCCCCCCAGTCCCCGCGGCTTCTGCTGGGGCTGCCAGTTCAAGCCAGGGCTCATCTGGCTGCTCCCCCAGCTGCTCCCACCAGCACTGCCTGCCTGTATAGTCTATGGCTGAATAAGATTCAGCGCCGAATATCTTCAGATTTGGCTGAATTGAACTGGGACAGCGATCTGAATCACTGTCCCTCCAAATCCAAAGCGAATACTTTCCGCTTTGCACAGGCCTACTGGCTGGCCCATCTTCAGTTTTGAGTGATGCATGCTGTCCCCAAGTGTGCCACTCCACTGTTTTTCCCCGCAGGTTTTTTTTTACCCCTGGATATCCAGTGGTCAATTCCCCACCCCCCCAGGCATGGCTCCCTTGCAGTGTGGAAAACACCTGTACATGCGGTATGTGGTACCACAGATGTGTTTGTGGTGCCATATATATGACATGGCCACACTTGTCTGGACACGGCCTTGCTGTCCTATCCTTTGTTTGTATGGGGATACAAGTGTACAAGGCCTTGTACACTTAATACTGGTTAAGGAAAAACCAACTCTCATGGATTCTGTTTTTTCCCCCACAGACTTCTTCCCCTTGGGAACCTGCCTACACCAGCTCTCGAGTTTGTTTGTGTGTCCTTTTCTGAAGTCCAGCATTCTGTTCTGCTGCTTTTCTTCTTCCTTTCCTCTCTCAGGTTCATGAACTCTATTCACTGTCACCCAAGTTAACTTTCAGCTGATTCCCTCCTTACTAGTAAGCAGCAAATCAAGAGCCTCCTTCTGTGTTGTTTTTGCACCAAAAGGCTGTTTCCAATGCAATCCAAAAACTTGCTAGCTAGTCTGTGCACTGTTATCTTCTCAGCAGATATCATGGTAACTAAAGTCTCAATGATTTGGAAACCTCAATCCACAGTTTTAAAAGGCAGATCCAGCTTCTTTCCCTTATCTGGTGGCCTAGAGGAGACACTCATCACAAAGCAGTTTTTGCTGTTTTCCCACATTTACATTAACCCACAGTCTTTCAAATACCCATTTTAATGAATAAGTAGTAAATTGGAAGTAAAGAACATGTAAATAAAAATCTGATTTAAACTGAAATGGCTACAGCTTTTTGTTAAAACAAAACAAAACAAACCCTTTATCAATCGTGGCTCCCAGTGACTTCAATAGACAACGCAGGTGCTCAGTAACTGTAAAAGTCATGCCAGCAACCCATAATTTTGATAGCACTGCCAAGGATCCAAAGTCAATAAAAAACAGGTGGAGCTATTTTCATTTTTCAAATGGGCAAAAGGTTAAGGATATGATTCTCAGAGGTGCTAAGTGCCTGCATCACCTACGGATTTTAATAGAGTTTTTAGAAGAGATAAGAATCTTTAAACAAGCCCAATTTACTCACCAAATGTCATAAAATGAAATACTGACAGAGTAAGAAACCAAAGTGCTTTCACTGGCAACAGTCACACTAAGAGTCAGTCTGGAAAGTCTAAGTACAGAAGTAATACATAGGAGGGGGAACAAATGTATATGGCTGGGAACTATGCATTTTATCAGTCTGGTACCCTACATTAGAAATAATGGTAAAAAAAAGAGGTGTTATATACTAAGTTTTGATAACAGCTCTGCTATTGAAAGTCTTGCTAATGTTAACTGTGCTAGCTGCATCCCACTTTCCTTTCCATATTTCAAAAGTACACAACACTGACACCTAACACATGGCTGTGTGGAGATCTACAGGAAAGGTCAAGGTGCCAAGCTACAAGAATTAACGCCACAGACCCCATAGGTGCTTTGTGCAACAGGGCTGAGAGGTTCCAGATCCTCATGGGGAAAGACCACTGAGTCTCTCTGGGACGGTCCACAGACTCTCTCCTTCCTTTCTCTCTCCTTCCTCTTGACCCTGCTCTTCCATTGCAACAAGCACTGCTATTCTGACTGCAGCCATTCCTCTTTTACACACAGGATTGCAAAGCCCTCTACTCAATCTCATTTCTTTTTGTTCTGCAGAACAACGGTTGTAGGAACAAAGCAGAAGAGACTGTAAATACTAGGAATGTTTGTGGGTATAATGTCTTATTGTGCTTCCTCTTTATGTCTCCTTGTTTCTCCAGGATATTCCAATTTTCAACCATGAGCCTTGCAAAGGAAACAACATATCTGATCGCTCCATGATTTCAGCTGGCCCCTTTGGCTCCCTCAGACTATGGGCCAGACATGGGGAGTTGTCATAGCTGCTAATTGACCACAAACTGCACAAACAACTAGTTTATACTAAAATATTCTATTACTTTTGTTATCTGGCCTCTGTTAAATAATAATAAAAAGACTACTGATTGCATAGTCTTAGAGATTCAAATCATGTTAATCACTCTTAGAAGTGGTCACTCCAGAAAAAAAAAGAGGTGCTGTGGTGTAAGGAATCTTGCACTGCCATTGCCAAAATGTTGGAGAGGTAGGGCCCTAGGGATACAAAACTAGGCAGGTAGAGCACCAAGGCACGCAGAATGCCCAATCAGTATGTTTAGCAAACTTCCTAGTGGCAAGAAAGTAGGAAACAGAAACGTTAAGGATTCTTAAAGCTTTCTGATAGGGGGAAAAATGAGTCATACATGCAGCTGTTTTAGTCATATGATATTGTCCTCTGTCATGCATGTATACAACTGGATTGTAATTGATTGTGAGGTTCCTGAGTTTTGTAGAATTAAAATACAAGTTTATGCCATATACTACATAATATAACTATTTTCACAAGTGTCGAGAGGCTGCTAAAATTACTGTTGAGATAACTTTTTGATCACTGAAGCCCATCTAATTTGTTGACTGTAAATATTACAAACCTTCATGTGCTTCACATTTAATTGGAAAGTCTTAGGGTCAGTGTGCCCTTATTTGCCACATTTTAGAATATATTCATGAAAACAAGAAGAAATATAAATATGCGAGTCCTCACTAATATTTCAAAAGCAGAAATCACAAAAAAACTAAAAAAATAATATATTAGACTAAACAAGAACAACAGCATTCTACAATAAAAGGTACAAAGTTATTGAATTCAATAGAGAGGCTACAGAAATGGCGTTAAAAGAGAACGCTACAATAGGGAATTATGTAGGGTATTATCATTGGAAGGCTTATAAAACAATTCCAAAGTAATCTACATCAGAAATAAGGAACTGCTAATGAATACTTTCTCAGTAGGCAATTGCAATTCACTTCATTGTGTCTGAGGACTAGGAAGAAGCTACAAGTTACAAAAATATACCTTATTGATTGCTTGCTCAAAAAGAGTACAACAAAAAATTAATTAAATCAAGACTTAAAGGACTATCTGAACTTCCTTACAGTTAAAAAACATAATTTATGATGCAGACCATAAAACCATTAAATGTGTACTTCTGTTCATTTAAAGCACTTACTTCACAGTGGCACTTAGGAGGAAATTCAGTTGTGGCATTAGTAAATTATCTGGAGCAGACAGGTAGCGATCAAATTGAACCTAAGAAAAAAGAAGTCTGAATCTGGGAACATATATCACATCAAGAACACCAAAAACTTGTAAGAATATGCAAATTATTTCAAAAACCAAGTTCTCTGAAAAGTGTCCTCATTAAAATGAGACCTCGTAAACTAACCAATTAGTTCCTTTTATTTATCTAATTTGAGAATAGAAGGGTATGGACAAACAAGTGACAGCAAGTCAAAGCTTCTCTGAAAAATCTGTTGATGCCCTTGCTCTTACCAGTAAGTGAAAAATTAAATGTGGTAATTTATTCCTGCCTTGAATTTGGGCAAAGTTAACACAGTTTGACTTTCACTTAACAATCACTGTAGTGCAGCTAAAACAAAACTAAAAAGACCTTGCCCACTTTAACTCCCTGTAATTTGTTTGTCTGCCAATACCTTTAATCAAGTTAGTCCTATAGAGAGAACACAATTATGAGAGAATTAAGTGGATTTTTCTCTGGCCAATCAAGACAAAATTATTGCATTTGCATGCAACCCCAATGAACCTGCCTGAATTTGTACGAGCTAAAATATAACCCAGGAAAAGATGGTCAACTCAGTGTGCAATGGAGACCAAAAAAGCCAATAAAATGTTGGGCATCATTAAGAAGTAAACATAACAGAGACCATTATCACACCATAATCCAAATCCATGGTGCTCCTACATCTTAAATTCTCTGTGCAGTTCTGGTCTGCACATCTCAAAAAGGATTACAAACGGTACAAAGAAAGGTAACCAAAATGATCAGGGACATGGAGCAGTTGCCATGCCAGGAGAGACTAAAAGGGTTAGGACTCTTCACTTTGGAAAGGAGAAGGCTGAGGGCAGATATGACAGAAGTGTGTAGACCAAGTGACTAGAGAAGATAGAACAAGGGGCACCACTGAAATTAGTACAGGACAGATTTAAAACTAACAAGAGAAATAACTTTTTTATGCAACACAGTTAACTTGTGGGATTCATTGCCACTGTAGGTGGCAGACAGAGATAGCATAGCAGGTTCAAAAAGGGACAAGGCTAATTAATGGATGATAGATCTATTAATAATTGTTGAACAGAACAGTGGGAGATGTTATCTTTGACATCTTTAAACCAATAATGGTGGATTCAAGGGTGGATATTGGATAGGAGATGGATAACTCTAGATCTATCCAGTTTAACGCTCTCCATCGAGCATCCACTTTTGTGACTGCTAAAGACAGAATACTGGGACGGTAAGGTGCTTTTTGTGTTCTTACTGGACTGAAGAGAAAATTCTGTTCAGATAATCTTTATTAATGGTAACAATAAGTAAGCCAAGCACAGTGTACTTAAAGAGCCCAACCTTTCAAGAATTTAGGGAGGAAAAAAATCTCTCATAAAAAACATATTTTATATGAAAAACTACTGAATTACAGTATATGCAGTCATCTTTTCAGAGTAAAACTGCACTTCAAAAGCTAACTGAGAAGGACTGACAATTCATTTAAGCTGGATACTGAACTGTGCGATTGCCACAGGTGCCAATTAACTTCTTCTTGCTCCTTTGGGAAAAACCATCAACTGATGATGCAACTAAAAACAATTCTAGTATATGTCCAGTACCTCACTTGTAAGCTTTACTTAACTACTTTGATCAAATTAAACTTTTAAATTTTAGTATAATTTATGTCTATAAATTCTTGTATCTCAGAACGCAGAGGCAAAAAGCCAATGATTGGAACTAATTACAGTTAGGTATGCGCTCTCAACAATTTAAGATGATTCACAGTGTAACATTCTTGGAAGAAACTTTGTGTTTCTCAAGGTTCCAGAACCTGGTATTTTATTACTACCAGTTCATAAATAATTTTATATTTGTACTATTTCTGCAGGTCAAATTAAACTTAGGTCAGATACCAACTATTAAAAACAAATAATATATTCCAAATCATACAACCTAATGGGTTTTTAAACTTTGAAAAGAGTGGGATACGTTTTGTTATGTAAAGCATTACACAATGCATTATAAAACATTTCTCCATGCCATTAATTTGCTATAAGGAACAGTTAATTTTAAAGTCTTTGCACTAGCTTGCAAAAATAAACATGTTTCCATCTGTTAAAAATACCCCATCTGATTCTTGAATTATTCCTGAATTGATTTTTTTCTTTTCCAAGTAATGTAATTAATTTGTCAAGATTAATAGCTAAATGAAGTAACAGCTACAATGTCTAAGATCCTAAAACAAATGCAGTTTATTTTACTTTTATTAGAAGTTACTTCTATTTTTAGTACATAACTATATTTTAGCATGGTCTATTAAGAATGGATTTTAGAATTTATTTAACTGTCAAAGTTTGATGGAAGAGCCTGAAAAGTTTATAGGAGAAACAGATATTAAACTTCAAAACAGAAAGTATACTTTTAGACAAATACATTCTGTGGCCTATGAATGTATCAGTATTTGTTGTTTTTTTAAAATGGTTACAGAACAAAAAAACTGCAAAAAATGACAGAATAAAATGCAACTTACCATTGCAGCCTTCAGTGACACTGAATCCAAACTAGGCAAATTTGACAGGGGACCCTAAACATAATTTGTCAAATAAGGAAAGGTTTAAGCGACTATAAATTATGAAATAGTCCTAAATTGTACTGTCATTTTACTATACCTGTAGGGCAGGGTCTAGGTCTGACTATCTGCCCTATGAATCAATCACTACACAAGAGATGGTACTAGAAAACTGTAACAACAATCACTAGTTCAGGCTATCTAAATTATGTTCAATCACTTCCTTAATTAAAGATGGCTAACACTGTGCTCCTCATCTCTCCACATAAGCCTTCTCTTCCTTCTACATTACCGGTGATAACAATACTACTCTCCCCACCAAGCAGTCTAGCTACCTCGTATAAAGTTTAATAACACCAGTTTTGAAAATGGCTTTGTAAAATGGATGGATGAATAACGACTAGGAAATCAAATAAGCACCTTTTTGGGTAGAGCTGCATTTAAAAATGGTTCATCTTAACATTTCCCTATTGATCTGAGGCATTGGATATCTTTTTAAGCAACAGAATCCTAAATCTAGAAATTCTTCTCTTCAGCACAATACAATACTCTCTATCTATACACAGTATTTTTTTCTACTTTCAAGCACAGAGAATAATATATTTGTGGAAGCTAAAAGACATCAAAAACAAAAATACAGTTGAAAGGAAAAGGTTTTTAGCAATACCTGTAGCGTAAACAACTGCAATACATTATAATGCTTAACACAGAGGAACTATGACTACAGTTTTTTTAATGCTTTCTAAAAATCTTATTTAGATTTAAACACTGCAGAATGCAGACACCACCAATTTCCATAATTCTAGGTCAAAACCAGGTACCACAAGAAATACTACCTCTTGAAAATATAAATGCTTACCTGCTCTGGCTTGTATTGTTGCACAGAGTTGTATATATGGCTTAGACCAGCCCTAGTTAGCACATAAGATGCTTGTTCATTTATAAGTGTATCCAAGTGTGCCTCAACCTGAAATGTGGAGGATAAAAAATACTTCTTGAAGAAAGGTTAAATAGTGGCTTTATGAATATATGGCAAAATTGCCTAACTTGATTTTTATACATACAATGGAAGTCATATTTGTTTTATTACTCTTGCCTGATCTAAAGGAGAAGCGAAAACTTCTATTACATAACAAGGAGACAGCTAATAGGTAAGGAGACAGATAATAGATAAATAGCTGTAGTATGTATACTAAAAATGTTGCTGATCTCTCAGGAAAGCCTAATTTTTCATTTGGATATTTTCATCAGTTTTCACGTTGTTTATGCTAAAATTTTTAAGCAATTGATGTGTGTTAAGTATTTTAAATCTAGCAATAAATCAATAGCCTTCTTATGTATGACTTAGAAGATTTCTCTAAAATTCATTCCTTTGTTCTATTCATAAAACATTTTCAGGAAACTGTCAAATGTGTCACATTTAGATTCTAGGTCTTAAGCTGCAGAATAAATTGATTCCAATATTATTTGAAGAACTGAGCTACTAGTTGGAAGCCCAGTTGGAAGCTAGTATTAGGCATATATGTCTGAAAAAGTATTCTAAGTTTGTAGTTCGTAAGATCATGGGAAAGTTAACTTTGTAGTTGGATTGATAGTGACACTTACCTGAAACTGTAACATTTCTAGACGTTTGTCAGTGAATTCAAAGAGAGCCAAAGTAGTTTTCATCATGTAAAGTGAATTGACCATGAATGTTGCCATATCAGCTGTGCCTAAATTACTTGCAGACATAGTACACGTCTGTAATAATGGATCTAGCACACAGGATAGAACCTAAAGAGCAAAAAGTATACATGTGCTATGAGACTTCTGAACTCTTCAGGTAATCCCCATTTGACTTTCATTAACTATTTCCCAAAGCAGAATAAAGAGAAATGAGAAGCTTTTGGTTAGATTCAGGAGAAAACTGCTCTGAATCAGCAGGTAACTAACTGACTATCATACTGATGGACATAATATAAGAACCTGAAAAATATGTTCTAACTTAGAAAGATGAAGACCAACCCAAATTAGATGACAGATGAATGTACAACCTGGAAAGAAACATTTATTTAATGTAGTAATTGGTTAAGTATTCAGATACATTCATTCCATACTGTATTGTAACAATGCACTTTGGTGGTCAACCTTGTTAGCATTAAATATGAGGCATGAAGAGACCCCAAGAGAGCTGCGGAGAAAAAATGAATTCACGCCTCTAAGCCTATGGTTTTAGATAAAGTACATACACATCTTTAGTATTCCACTCATGATACCTGTACAAAGTCAGCTTGACGAGCATCCAGAGGAACAACAAATGAGTCATGAGATGCCAGAACCTCACGAAGCAACAGAAGCGTTTGATTCAGTGCAGAGCTTGGCCCAAGATCAGGAGGTGGGAGTTCCACCTAAAAGAACAGATATCATTATAAATGTAACTACAAACACACAGAATGTAAATATTGTTATATTTATGACACCTTATTGATGTTAACAGTAAGACAAATAAGAGTGCACAGCATGGCATCTAGGAAGACAGATACAATCATATAATAGTAAACATCAAGCAGAGGTGGATTTTTGGCAGACCTAAAACTAGTTCAAAAGCATACTTGCCTATGACATTTTCAGTGTTACTACAGAATTTATTATTTACTGCTAAGAAACAAAAGAAAAATATTTCCCTAGTATCCCAGGACAGGATCATGCAATTCACTGAACTTCTGTGGACATCCCTGAACCAGTTTTAAACTGGATTGACTGATATCAGTGTAACTGTTAGCAGTTCAACAAGGACTGAAAAACACCCTCAGTGTGGATTACTGAAGCCATGTCCACACAAGCGTGAACATTTGCTTCCTTGGGACAAGCAACAGTGGTGCCATGCACCCTCTGGTGTGCAGCAGGCTATCCCAGGTGGGGTAGGGGAGGCTGGAGCCAGTACTGGACTTGCCCCAGCAGCCTTACCTGGGGTCCTGGGGGTCTCCTGAGGCTGCAACAGTAGTGATCCTGCCACTCAGAGCATGGCTCTGGCCAGCCAGGCTCTCGTTTTGGGTAGCAAAGGTTGGGCATGTCTGTGTTGCCTAGCTTTTATTTCATGCAGGTTTTTTTGACCCCAGAAATCCCAGGGTCAACCCCACCCCTGTGCTGTTACCTTGCAGAACAGAGAACACATGAATGTGCAGTCTGTGGCACCACAGACATGTCTGCGGCGCCACATACCACATGGCCATGCTCATCTAGACACGACCAGAGTGACTGTCCTGGGGCTGGGCTCTGTGCTGCCATGCCTACACTGTTATCAGTACCCAAATTAGCCTAGGTTAAAGCTGGCTGGAGGGGGGGGTGGGATGTCTACAAAAGGTGCAATCACACTTTTGGACTGCAGAGCAAAACTTCATCAGTCATGTCAGCATTAAGTTTAGTTCTGATAAATGTGTGCATATACTGAAGTGGCTTATAAGCTAAAATAGAGAAAAGTTAATGTTAACTTCTTGATAGTCCGTTTTATTAAAATTTGAAGTGCTGGAAGTGAGCCTAACACCTGTCATGCTATTCATACAGCCCCAGATAATGAACAAAAATGTAGACATTTACAGAGGAATAAAAGAATAACAAAGAAACAGAGACTATCAAGTAGACAAAGACACATGAAACTGGCAGCATTACAAATACCCTTCAGAGACTGCATCTACATAAAGAGTATATTCCTGTTGAGAAAGTGAAAAATTCCTCTCCCTTTCTGTCGTGGACCTTGAAGATGGGTTTTCACAATCTGTGCTTTTAAAAAACATTCATAGCACTACGATTATAGTAACAAACACAGACTGAACAAATAGAAAGTTTAAATCACGTTGTTCTTGTACTTTAGCTTTCCAGAAGTTCTATTGAAATGTACAGTGATTCTAGGTATTTATAGACATTTGAATCTAAATGAGAATTAGGGGGAAATCAGCTCTATTCTGAGATAAACCATCCTGATTTCTTTACTGGTTTATAATAGTGCTTCTATAATCATAAGGACATAGTCTCTTGAAGCAGGCACTTATTCAGTCCTGAACAGTGTTGTCGCTTAGTGAAATGTACAGCATTGAATGGACTCTTCTTGGTTTATTCTTATTGCTATTGATTGTCCCCTGAACAAGCTGTTCTCAGACCTGAACTAGGCTATGCTCAAGGAGACTTTGGCATTAATTTGAGATCGTAATCTGAAGGTAACTTGATTTTCACCATAGCTCACGGCAATGATAATTCCAGGGAGATTTTTCCCCTCAAAAAACCTTTGCTCTTTGAAGTGAATGATGTTCTGACACTTTTAAATGACTTACACCTTCTCTTTAATCATTTTTTTTAAATTCACCATTTCTTGTAACCTCATTAAGGGTTGGACACACAAGCAAATTACTCCTCAAAGTAGATAAGCTACCTTGCTCTTACTGAAAAATAGGAACGGGCACATAGGCAGCTACCCTGGAGTAGCAAAATTCCTAATCTAGTTTATTTCACGATTTTTTCTCACATACCCTACCAGAAGCACTTTTTGAAAATCCCATCCTTTGTATACGAGTATATAAGGAGATTTTGTTCTAAAATTACAAAAGATTTAAAATGTTGAATAACAGGATGAATAACTTTGGGTAAGTCTTCACATGCCATTAATGTACAACAATAAACTACAGAGCTTATTGCTCTGCAGTTTATTGCTCCCAGGAAGCTCCTGGGCACACCGTTTACAAATGTGCTTGGACTGCAGCATACTGAGCTGGGTCAGAGCAGCCCAGGCTGGCAGGAAGCCCCAAGGGCTGGCTGGAGCATGAGGGTGCTTCAGTGGGGGCTAGTTGGCAGGCAGCCATGGCCCTGAAGCACTCCTGTGCACCAGCCAGCAGGGTCAACATCTATATCTGTGCTGCTGCATATGAAAAAAAAAACTACACTGTAGGGTAGTACTTGTATTTACAACACAGCGAGTTAGTACTTTTATTTATAAGTACTACCCTGCTGCAGAATGCATTAGTTTCTTGCACACTAATAGGGACACGTGTAGATGCCAAGACATTTAATGCACAGTTAATTAATCAACTGTGCAGCAAACATCTCGTGTAGACATGCCCTTTGTGTAGTAAGTTAAAAAGGAGCACAATGGGGCCATCTTATCAGACATTGGTTATTATACTGATAACAAAAGAATAAAGTGAAAATATTCTATATCCACTCAAATTGATATACAAACTGATACTTTTTTCAGTTATAATGAAATGTATAGTGATTCTAGGAGCTTATAAAAATCTGAATCTAATTAAGAATTAGATTCTCATTTAGAATGAGATTCTCTTTTTGTTCATATGATAACAAAATCACGCAAGCTTTTTATTTTTGGGTCTCAAGTTAAAGATTAAAAAAAAATGTATAGCACCTATACATATGCTTCAACCTCAAGCATCTCGCAAGCATAGAATGTTACAAACAGTTATTTTGAAGATTTGGAAGCAAACACCATATAACTGTCCAGGTAACAAAAGGGCACCCTGCTTCCCTGCAGGCATCTCCACATGCTATTATGGCACATTAACTCTGCAGCAATAAACTCAGCAGTTTATTTATGTGCAGTATGTGGAGCTGAGTTGGAGCAGCCCCAGCTTGCAGGGAACTCTGGGGGTCAGCTTGCCAGCCTGGGGCTGCTCCCCCTGGCTCAGTGCGCTGAGGACAGGCTGGCTGGAGCATGACAGAGCTTCAGTGTGGGGCTAGCTGGCAGTCAGCCTCTGCACCAAAGCACCCTTGTGCCCCAGCCAGCTCCTCCAGCAGCTACACGTGCACTACTGCGGAGATTTTTACTTCATAGCAGGATAGTAAAAGCAGGATAGTATAAGCATTATCTGCTTATATTTACAAGTGCCTGGATAGTCTTTACAAGTACTATTCTGCTGTGGAATAAATTAGTTTCCTCCAGCCTAACAGGGGTACATGATGTAGATACCAAGAGCAATACATGTGCTCTGGGGTGGGGTGAAATGGGAGGGGGTTAATCAGAGCCACTCTCAGGAGCTATTCTAATTAAAATTCCTGTAGTGTCGCATGTATTCAATGTCTCACATTTCAAAATGGCAGCTCATTAAACGAGCTTCAGTTAAAGTGCCCCCACCACTATTTTGGGCTCCCTTGTGCTGCCATTTGGGGCTCCCTAATGTCCCAGCCAGCCCCTCTACAGCACACTGAGCTGGGGGAGCAGCCTCGGGCTGGTAGGCTGACCCCAGGGTCCCCTGCAGGCTGGGGCTGCTTTAACCTGGTTCCACATCCTGCACAGGAATACTCATGTATTCAGTAATACAGTTTTCCTTTGATTTATGTGGGTTCTTTATATGCGAATTCGCTCTAATGCAATGAGCATCCTTAGACCCATAATTTGTTATATGCAAGGTAAATTTGCTCTTATGCAATCAGCATAGATGCCCACCCCCCCCCCCGCCCAAGCAGGTAAGTCTGTGGGGGAGGGGAAAGGGCCATGGCACCACTCATCCAAGCCCTGGCTGCAGAGGCCCCAGGAGCAGCTGGCACCAGCTGCCTGCAGCCGCTGGGCTGCACTGTGCTCTGCCTGTCCCCCACGCCGTGCCTGTGCTCACCCCAGCTCCTGGGCTGCACCATGCCGTGGTGCTGGCAGCTGGTGTCGGCGCTGTTCCAGCAAGGGCTGGGGCAAGCGTGGACAAGTGGAACCCCTGGCAGTACTGAGGTCTTGCAGAATGGCTTACATGGCATGCTGGTACTTTCAGCCAGCACTCTGTCTTTCTCTAACAGCATAACTTAACCTCCATTTTTTCCTCTTCAGCTTGTGCAGGCGCTGTGTACAGCCAGTCCAGCACCTTTTCATCAATAGCTAATGGAGACGTTGCTAGATGTCTACAGCCACCATGAACATTCTGATTTAGTTGACTTTGAGTGTTGAGTTGGAAGTTTGTTGCCCTCATGTCTCCCAGTTCTTTGGTAGTAGAGTAGAACTTTATACTGTTTTGAAAGTCAAATACGTGGAAACTTCTGTCTGGTACCTGTTTGAGTGCATGTAAATTCTTGTTAAGAGTATAGTACATCATACATTTTAGGCAACACTTGGATAATTTTTGTGTTGCCTGTGTATCTGTTTGTGTACAGCCTGAGAGTACATGTGCATCCCTGTGGGGTCACCATCAGGGACTGGATTCACTAAGATCGGACAAATGACTTAAGTGTTTGAACATACTTGGAATAGGCAAGTCTTGTATGCAACTCATATCCATGTTTACCTTCCAGAAGATATTTTGAAACCTCTCCACCCATACAGAAAGCAATTTTGGAACTAGCTGCCAATATCTAGGATGAGATTTTGACCACTGTATCCCAGGACAAAAAAATTGGTCTTGTACCTTCCAAGATCCATGTCACACTTGAATCAACTTAACTGAAATCTGGGAGCATTTATACACGGTTTTTTGTCCCACAACACAATGGAGATGCGCTGCTTCAAAGCAGACTCGCTTAATCAAGTCTGCTCCACATGCAAGCCGAGGCAAACTATGCTGCACTGCATGCAGTTGTATAAGCAGTAAAATGCATGTCAGCATGCAGAAAATGGTGGCGGTGTGCTTTTGAACTAAAGCATCTCTGATGTGCTTTAGTTCAAAAGCGTGCCATCACCATTTTCTCAGGGCTGACACGCATTTGCCACTTATACAACTGTAATGTCACAGCGCTTGGCGCTTTTCAAAGTCCCCAGCACTGTGTCGCTTGCACGTGTAAAAATACTCTGGGTTTCCAGTTAAATCATACAACACAAAGAACTTGCTTCAGCTGGGTAACAAATAACCTTGGGCTAACTGATAATTTAGTCATAGGCATGCACTGTGGGAAAGAAATCCCTTACATTTCCAACCCTGGAAAATAATGGCTGTGCATTACCAATATGTGTAAAAACTGAGCATATGAAGGACCACCAGAAGCCTGGTATCCAAAAAAAAGGACATCCTGATCTCAGAGTCTCTAGACTGCTACGCAACAACAACAAGTAGGAAGAATTGACCTGTAAGACTTCCGTAGTTCCTGTATGTGTGGTTCTCAGAGGTACTTCAGATGACCCTATCAGATCAAAATGGATCCTATCCATCTGTTGGGAGTTATGGTATCCATTGCAATAGTATTTTTGTAGACTTTTGGGGCATATTTCTATGTAGGAGTACTATGGAGTTGCTTTTTTTGTGTTAGGGTTTTTTATTTTATTTAGCTATTTAGCTGAGAGCACTGGAATAACCAGAGTCAATGTTATGCCACTTTCATTACATTAAGTATTTTTTTTAAAGAGTAAGGTTTTAGAGATCATACTCTAATCTAGACCCTATAATATTCTCTGAAAATGCATTTCATAAGTAGATTCCATCAAACAAGGATTCTTTGTCTACAGCTTTCATGCACAGTCTTCTGGGCTTTGTGATCTGCATTATCTCAGAAGAGCACAACTATCTCAGGGTATGTATATATGAACAATTTACTGCAAGTTCAAAGGGGGGGAAGGACTTAACTGCTTATCAGCTACTTGAGAATCATAGAAAGTTAGAGTTGGGAGGGACCTCAGGAGGTCATCTAGTCCAACTGCCTGCTCAAAGCAGGACCATCCTCAACTAGATCATCCCAGCCAAAGCTTTATCTAGCTGGTTTTTGAAAATCTCCAAGGATGAAGTTTCCACCACCGCTCTGGGTAACTTGTTCCAGTCTTTTACTACCTTCCTAGTGAGAAAATTCTTCCTAATATCTAACCTAAATTTCCTTTGCTGCAACTTGAGACCATTTCTCCTTGTTCTGTCATCAGCCACTCTTGAGAACAGTCTAGCTCCATCCTCTTTCAAACCCCTAGTTGAAAGCTGCTATTAAATCCCCTCTTAGTCTTCTCTTCTCTAGACTAAATAAGCCCAGTTCCCTCAGTCTTTCCTCATAAGTCGGGTCTCCCAGCCCCCTAACCATTTTTGTTGCCCTCCACTGGACCCTCTCCAACTTGTCCACATGCACTGAACAAAACTGGCCCCAGGACTGACTCATGGGGCACTCCACTTGATACTGGCTGCCAAGTAGACATTGATTACTACTCTCTGAGTCTGATGCTCCAGCAAGTTTTCTATCCACCTTACAGTCCATTCATCCAGCCCATACTTACTGTGTTTGCCTGCAAGGATGCTGTTGGAGACCGTATCAAAAGCCTTGCTACAGTAATTGCTCATATGCATGCTCTTACCTTTCAGTAGGTGAAAGTGAAATAAAGTGAAATAGTTACTGCTTAGTCCTTTAATGAAAGAGAGGTAAAATTACTGCAACTTAGTTTTTACTCCTTGCAGGGTAAGAGCATGTTCGTGGACAATTACTCTAGAGCCACTGACATTTGATAAAGCCTGGCCACTTTGTACTCAGAAACATTTTTGTATGTTACACCCAGAATCTGGCTCTCAGCAAGTCCAGCTGGCACCTGGCCCCATCCTAGCCTGGAAACCCCCTTCATGAAATCCTGGTTCCTGTCCAAGCAAAACTACTTAGACCTGGCATCAGAGAGTAGGTGACTTACATCCCCCAGGGATCTCACATAAACCATTTACCAAACAGAGGAAAAGTTTGTCGTGTAGTCTAAACAGGGCCACAGGCACAGCATTACTGCTCCCTTACAAAAATCACTTTGTTAACATCAAGAGAGAGAGACATTCCATCTACATTCCATTTGACAGATATTTCAGCTCTTTTAGCTAGGCAAAGCAGGCTAATGTTTCTATGATGCCTTGCCAGGTTCCTGCAGGGCCTCACACTTTTCAGGGGCTTTGGTTTAGAAGATCAATATTCTCCTGGGATACTAATATGATGCAACAAACCTTAGAAAAGCTCCTCCTGAAGCTGCACAGTATGTTTTTCACTCAAGTTTCTAATGTTAAAGATAACTTGCCTGGTGACAGTGGTCTCAATTTGTAGAGTGAGCTTCAAGATCTAATACTTGAACTATTTTATAATCACATACTGCAAGGTAAGATGGTGCCTCTAGTATTCCAAGCATCAACTGAATTCCACCTTTAATGCAGAAGTCATTTTCATCATCCTTGATATTCTGAAGTCCTCAGAGACTTCATTAAAAATAGACAAGGCCCTTTGGTAATCCATCATACCTTTTGTTTGGTTTGTCACCTTGGGCCATCCTCAAATAACTGTCTGATTGCCCTTTATATTGCTATACCATGGTTATCCTTAAGCTAGGAAAGTATGTAAAGGTTCTCCTGATCAGCCCACCTTCAGGAGAGCTTTAGTTACAAATGCTTACAGTGCAAACAAGTAGTTCTTACCTCTCCTTTTATTGGCACAAAGCTCTGTTCCTGGAATTCTGTCTCTAGGGAGAAATCCCCTTCTAATGTTCATTTTACTGAATTTATTTCTGAAATGATGGAACCCAATCTCACCCCTGCACATGAAGCTTCTGTCTTCTAGGGTATTCCTTTAAGGGGAATTTAAAGGGAATTCTTAAACACAGGTACTACATTCAGTAATTTTCAGCATTAGACATACTTGATAGTAATTTTCCAAATCAAAGGAAATGATTCTCTTGCTATTTTCAAGACTGCTGAGCCTAACCTAGAGTATAGTCTCCAACTTGGGGTACCAAACTTCAAGAAAGATGTGGACAGATTATAAAACAGTTCAGCACAGAGCAACAAAAATTCATAGTGGTCTGGGAAGCATTACTTATAAGGAAAGGTGGAAAGAATTAGGATTATTTAGTCTGGAGAAGAGAAGATTGAGGGGGGATTTGATAATAGCTTTCAAATACCTGAAGGGTGGTTATATGGAAGATGGACCTAGGCTATTCTCTGTGACTGCAGGGGGGAGAACAAGGAACAATGATCATAAAATGCAGAAAGGGAAACAGAGGTTGGACACTAGGAAGAACTTTCTCCCTATGAGGATGGCTGAACATCTGAACAGACTACATAGAGATGTTGTGGAATCTCCATCTTTGGATGCTTTTCAGTGCAGATTAGACAGGCACTCAAATGGAAAGGTTCAGTCACAGACAATCCCGCCTTGAGCAGGGAGCTGGACTACATGACCTTCTGAGGTCCTTCCCAAACCTACTTCTCTAAAACTGTATGAAGAGCACTGTTAAAATGTGATTCCTTTCTCTCTACAAGCTACTAGATATATAATGTTTATGCATTTATTTATTTATTGGAGTTATATGCCACCCTCCCCAAGGCACCTCAGGGTAGTTTACAATTAATTAATTTAGTCATGCAGCATAAATGCATTTCTAATTTAGCATAAGAAGATGGTCCCATCTCAAATGAGCAGTGTACCA
>NW_005842167.1:1344275-1349542 GCF_000455745.1 Alligator sinensis | reverse complement strand
TGATCATAATCCTCTGGAATCTGGCAGCTGTGAAGAGCAAGTAAAAACCTGAGAGTTCTGTTAGCTGAATCACTGTTTAAATTCCTTAAACTGCTTTGTATTTTAGATCGACTGTTTAAGGCATCCAAATGATCTGAAACGAGGCTACCAAAGGAATAGTATTATTTAACCAGGCCATATTTATCTCAGATAAAATCTCTGAGATAAATAAGTTGAATTACAAGCAATAAAATCTGTTATTTAAAAATACATCAGAGATACCAATGAAGTGATTTTTACTGCCACACGGGCAATAGACTAACCTGACAATAAAGGTGGGTTGGAAAAGGTGGCACTAGTTTCAAGGCCTGGGCAGTGGTCTATGAAAACTCTTAGCAAAGGGCACTAGATAGAGGATCTGTACCCTTAGAATGTGCTTATGGCCTCAGAGCCCAAGACTTGCAGACTTAGCAAGCCAAGAGTCTGTAGAGTTAACATGGAAAAACCTCAAAACTATACATTTTAAAATGCATGAATAAAGGACTGCCTGAGACAGTCTCTCTTTCTTACCAGATTCACTCAAATAATCCATCCCCAGGAGATTCTGCATGAGTAATGTAAATTAAACTATCTGCAGCATTAGGCCCATACTGAACACCTGCATCAATAAACTAATTATCATCAGATTGTGGCCACAGTCATTTTATGTAGGTTTGTAATATTAATTTTTATTTTACTGAAACAAATGTAAAAATTACTGTATTTCTGTTTAAACAAATTCTAGTATAATAAAAGCCTTAGTCTGCCTGTAATGGTCTGGGCTAACTGCACATGCGTTGCCAAGAGGGTGCACGTCGACTGGCTGCAAGGGCCCGGAGTGTTGCAGACAGAGAGGGCAAGGGTGCAAGGAAGTGGTCGTGCTGCCCCCCTACCCCCATCAGCTGGTAGGGAGGGGAAGACAGGATGAAAGGAGGGAGGAGTGCAGGAAGAGGAAGTGGGGTTTCCGGTGGCAGCACCCCTCTGCCGCGCCCCCTGCTTCCACTGCTCCCTGGCCCTGACAACAACTAGCAGAGAGGGAGGGAGGAGAGGGGGAGGGGAGGCATGTTGCATGCCATTGGGTATCAGGTGGACACTGCCGCATGCAAGCTCCCCTCCCCCTGACCTGTTCCTGGGAGCTGACAGCAGTGTGGGGTTGAGCAGCAGGGGGCACACAGGGCCAGACACGGAGCGGGGTTAGGAGGGCGGCACACAGGGCCGGAGGCTGAGTGGCAGCACTGTGGGGCACTGGGTGGCGGCACTCCACCCCCCCGCCCCGTATGAAAATAAAAGCAGCGTGATTTTTAAGCCTGTTACAAAAATATTCTCAATCAGGAAATTTTGATCTCTATGTAGAAGCAGACAAAAGGAAATATTCCAAAGGGAAAAAATGATAAAAACGAGTGGAAGCTAATTAACTTCTCCATTTTCTGAGCAGTCTCATACCATGTACACAGATTTACAAATGTTACCTCAGGGTTCATGAATTAAAATGTAAACAATTTTTATTCAAATCATTTTTCTGAGTTAAGGAAAAATTAAAGAAATTATTTTAAAATGTGAAAAGCTTATGCTTAAGAAACAAACCTTGTCCATTAGTTTACTTGCATGAAGGCTCAGACTGTTGAAGAATATCTTTTTGCTTAATAAATGCATTTCTTCAATTGTTGTTAACAGTGTAGCTGCACTGTTTCCTACAATACCACTGAAAATCAAAAGAGAATTATTTAGTTTAATAAAGAAACAATACCGATCCAGCTACTTTGCTCAATGCCATGCTAAAAAATATCATACAAGTTCCAAAAGTTGAAATGCACAGTGAACTGTCACAGCAGGCAGTTCTCCGCTAATCCTAAGGTAATTTATAAGACAGGATGATTAGTTAGAACAAGCGCTAACAGCCATAGTTACAAATAATTAGACACTATACGTAGCTAGAGCATACCCATAACTTATCAAGAAGTTCAGTAACACATTCAGTAAAAATAAATACTGGAATTAGTTAAGTTAAAAATAAGACTATTGCATCAAATCCAGGTTTTATTTTGTTTTTTTAAATGTTTAAATAGTAGGAGAAAATGAAAAATGTTGGAATAAGAAAATGCTGAATTGTTAATTGCAAGCAAAACACACATTACTTAGTGGAATCTTTTTATGTTTTGCATTTTATTTTATATTTCAAATTATTTTCCATTGTGGAGAGAAACATGCCTTTGTTAATCTTGCTACCATCTATTTGAACATTAATTTTGCTTTGGCTATAAAGAATATAATTCTCATAAGCAAAAACTGTAACTTCATTTTATTCTACACTGCTCTCCCAGATAAATGTGTGAATATGTTCATCTTCAAAGTTTTAAAAGCCCATGCTTTATTCCTACAAGTATTAAAACAATATATTAAATTGAACACACCTGTTCTATACCCCTTATACCATTCCATATGCCTGTGTACTGCTCGCAGATGAATTTACTATCTAAACTAAAAGCGATTGTTAGTTATAGACTATGTTGGGTAAAAATTCACCATGCCCGAGGGGAACTGATCTGGCATTCTTGAAAAATGGCAGTCTGATTTTCAGAGCATCATCTGCCCCCAGTAAAGTCAGCACCTCTTAAATTAGACTTAACTACAGTAGCCAGATCCATTTCCCACCATACAGGCAAGCTCACTTGGCTACTAGGATTGTCTACTATGATCTTTTGACAATGTACTGTTGACTGCAATGTCTATAATTAAGGTTGTCTAACACTTTCTGTTATAAACCACATTTTGTAATGTTTATAATGTTGCTAAACTTTTAATATGGAGTCTCAGGTTGAGTTAATGGTGGGGAAGTTTTATATATATATCCTCTAATTTCATTCTTAAAAACAGCTGAAATATTTTTGTAAAACTTCCCCACCATTAACTCAACCTGAGACTCCATATTAAAAGTTTAGCAACATTATAAACATTACAAAATGTGGTTTATAACAGAAAGTGTTAGACAACCTTAATACACACACACACACTTTTGCTTATATTAAAATTTGTATGCCGATTTCACTATAGACAAGTACCTTTTCATATGATAAGGAGGGATTGCCTTTGTCAGGAATATGCCTTTTACTATTCCTATGAAATGGCTCACCTAAACTAGGTCCTGAAATCTCAGCTATTCAAAACTTGTTACTGGCTTGGCAACCACATTCTCTGGAAGTACATACTAGATGGAACATGATTAGCTCAAATCTACAGGAGAGGAGTATAAGCCTAATTGGAATACAAAGATGAGTATACAGATCAGACCAACTCATTACACATTGAATAAGAACAGCCAATAGAAAAAAAAAATCTCGTGATCATGTAGTTAAAGACTACCATACTGCACATGTTCAAGGAGTGGGAACAGAGTGAATTAAAAATTCTGTAAGCAAGCTTAATTTTGCTTTCCCTGACTTTTTTTTAAAAGAGTGCTCAACTTAGTAGCCTTAACATTTTTTCATGTTTTTTTGCATTTGTATAACTTGATATACCACTGAAATACAAATAAAGCATTTTGGTAGCATACTCTACAGAACTGTTTTGCATTTCCGGAGAGATTTCAATTATATTTAGGAACAATGACAGTTACTTGAAGGCCGGATGGTATCTCCTCTGTTCTGTGCAGGTGCTTAGAAAAATGGCATAACTCAAACCCCCGCCACACCCAGCATTGTTTCAGTGAAAGATTATTGTTCGAATGCACTAGAATCTGTGTAAACCTGAACAGGAGAACTATTGTATTTGCTCTTGAAACCAAGACAAGTTTTTTTCCCCCCACTGAACATGGGATGGGGGGGAAGGGACCCCTCAACTTGGATTGGAGTACAAGGTGAGGGCGGGGGGACACAACAGGCAGCTGCTGTGGCTCAGGGATTGGGGTCAGAACAGTAGCGGCTGCACGTCTCCCACCACCTCTTGACCCCTTGCTGCTGCTTTCCCTGCCCCAGTGACGGGGGTGGGGGGTGAATTTATGAGGACCCCCCAATAATTAGATTCTACACATGGAAAATTAGTTTTAAATGATTAATTTTCAAATATTGGGGGGGGGGTCCTCTTAAATTTAGAGTTGCCTTAGATTCAACTAAGTACGATACTTAATATGGCTGGTAATCTTGTGTACCTGATGGTTTGGTGGTAAAACTTAAGAAGATTAGAAATCTTGTACAACAAAACCGCTCCTGGTTCCGCTACAATCACCTGCTCAATTCTGACCTGTGGAACAAAAAGAATCCAACATGTTCAGTTCAACATATTCTGAAAGCCAGTCTTTAGGATTTTACACACACAATAAAAGTGGCATTCATTGAGAAATAAAATTTGAGAAGCATGAAAAACTGTATTGTCCACCTCAATTGTATGATTTCTCTTAAATAAAAGTTTCTGGAAGCTGTTGGGCAGAAAACAAGTAGGTGCGTTACTTTAGAACGATCCCATTTCCCATACAGTTTTGCATGAAACTTGCTTGTTGCTGAAAATGTTAATCTAATGAAATCATTTTGTGGATTAGCACCAGTACATGCTGGAATTCTACTCAATTCTGAATAGCATGGACAGCTGCAAAATCTGTGACCTACAACAGAGGATCACTGGCAACATGAAATGACTCTGAATACCCAGAATATCAGGCATTCTATTGACATTTTAAGATTGACCTGATTTAATCTCTCCTGTGTTAATGACCTGTAACCAATTCTTTATCCTGGAACTACTGGGATGTAAGCAGATATATTTAAATGCTTATACAAAAGTAATCAGAACTCTTGGGGAGGTGATAGCTTTTATTAGACCAACTAGATAGTTGCAAAAAAATTCTTTATTTGCAAGATTTTGGGTACACGTGACCTTTTGCAGGTATAGGAGAGTGCAATGACTGTAAAATTTCTCCCAGGTGGAAATGAAAATTCATATTTCACAGGCGAGCTGAAAGGCGGTGTAAGATCTCCTGGTGGGAAAAGTTCATTTTATGCAAAATAGGCTCAGGTAGAAGTTGGAGTTGCTTTTATTTAGTTGGTCTAATACAAGATATCACCTCCCCAAGAGTTCTGATTACTTTTGTCTGCAGAACAACACGGCTACAACCTGTATCCTGGAACACTAATACAATGCAATCATTAGCATGTTCACTAGGCTAGGAGATATTGAATTAATAGAACAACAGAGTTAACTTCCTTAACACCTGCACAGCTGATGTACTGTCTGTAGGTACATGCTGTCTGAACACAATC
>NW_005842167.1:1334093-1344244 GCF_000455745.1 Alligator sinensis | reverse complement strand
AGGAATAGTTTACCTGTGTTAGCCTGAAGTCAAGCAGAAGGCAGGGTAGATTTGCACCATATATATAAGCTTTTGTGAGAGTGGGGTGTCAATCTTTAGGTATTCATAAAGCAATAAGGGCCACTGATTATTACACCCACATTCCTAAAAGTGCTGGACTTACTGACAAATGGCTGCCCACTGCCCACCCTTCCAAGTTATTTGTCTACTACTCAATATAGCACATCAGTTAACTTTATCTGTTGAGCCAGCTGCAAAGGGAACTAAACCAAGCTTATGCATTCCATATCCATTTTACTTTGCAGAGACCAAAAAAAGCAGTGCAATACTTAACACTTACACCTGTGAAGCAAAATTCTTCAATTAATCCTCAACTGCCATATGCACTACACACATATGCATGCACACACATGCGCACACACAGATTTCCCCATTTTGCATAGAGATGATCAAGCAGAAAGATTTAGAGAATTGCCTAAGGCACTTAACAGGATGGGGAAGAAAATGTGTAGGAGGGATGTGGAAAAAACCCCAAAACGTAGCTGAAGAATAGAAAAAAATGAAAATAAAGGAAACTGGAAAAAGTAAAAAGGAGACTATAACAAGACGAGTATATTTTCTGAAAGATTCAGATACTCAAAAATGGCAAATGGGAGGTGACAAGTGATTAAAGAAGCAGAAATAACAGAGGTAGCTCAAGCACTGATGCTTCCTAGAAACCCATCCTCTAAGAATTATGCTGGACACCAATATCATGTTTGGAAGCAAATCACAGAACATTTATTTAAACCTTGCTATTTTGCAACAATAAAACTCAAGCTCCACATCTTTCCTTGTACAGTTTGTACTTCTTTGCAGTAACACCTGATAATGTGCAAAAACCTCTTGACAACAAGAGTCCACAGGGATCATTTTCTGTACTTCATGACATTCCCTATAATAGTAGCAGTCTCTTAGGAACAACAGGACACCATGCTGCTACTAATAGGCATCGACTGTACTGCTAGAGGCAGGCTGACATGCATGACCCCCACCCCTTGCTAATTATTATTATTTTTTGTTGTATGAGGAAAGATAAAATATTATGCACTCTATATTCAAATGTTTTGAGTAAAATGTCTAAATCTTTTAAATAAGAAGCCTTAAGTATTGTGTGATTAATATCATTCTCATCTACAATGCAACAGAAGTATTTATTATTTTAGGTCAAATTTTCAACCTTCATTCAACATTCATTCATATTTAGACATCTAAATAGAAGTGGTCTTATTTTCAGTGATGGCGAGTACCCCCAACTCCTACTTAAGCAAAAATGTACTTGCAAGTGATCAGACACTGTCTAAATTTAGGTACTCATCTTTGAAAATAGTGGTCTGTATTGTATTAAGTAAGATTTTATCACGAAGAAGCAAGGACAATTCCTATTTACACATAATTAAAACATTTCTTCAAAAATAAGGAAATTCAAAGGATGGCGATATCCTTATGGGGACACTTAAAGCTTGAAGAAAGCCATATATTATTCTCCATGTATTCAGATGTGACCACAGAAGTAAAGACCATCTTAAATAACTGTTATGCTAGCATGTAAGACTTAAATGCTTAGAGGGGTGGTGCAATATATGTTTCATTATCAAGTAAACTGGAAGTGATGATTTTACAAATGTCTGCTGCAGATCCCCTGAAAAATAATAGCTTACTGTTGTGTCACACACAGAAATATACAACATTTTGTTCTAAAGTTATTAGGGCAGTGATTCTCAACCAGTGACAAAGACTGGATGACCCATTTCCATGTGCCAGATCTGGCTTGCAGACCATGTTTAACCCCATCTTACAACAAATGGGTTGCAGTTATTTGTCATTCTGTGTTGTTTGTTTGGGACTTAAAATTTATCCAGGAGAAACAACATGTACAGCAACTGTGACAACAATTTACAAGGTTCACAGGATGAAAGTGCATTATAACTTGCAGTATAATAGAGTGGGATGATCCATAGTTTTCTATTTAGCTTAGCAAGTTTTGGAAGGGTGGCAACCTTTCATACTGCTGAAGATTTTTAGGGTGTCTTCACGGGTATTAGATATCAGAATGTAGTGATTCCCAGCCAGGGTGCCATAGCACCATAAAATATTAGCACTGTTAGGTGTGTAAACACTTACACATGATTCACAAGAAAAACTCAGAGGTTTCAAATAGAAAGACACAATGACACAAATGATCTGCCCCACTGTATTTTTGAGTTCTCTGCAAAAGCAGCATTGTTCTATTATTTTTCTGCAGTCAAAAGATGAGTGAAAGCTAACAGCTGGCATTTTTTGAGAGGTGCTCTGAATCTAAAAAAGGTTAAAAAACACTTTTACCTTGTATAAAAGACATAGAAGTGAGGAAACCAACACTGATTTCATAAGATACCAAGTTGTATGTGTAAAAGTCACCTGTAGTGAAATCCTATAGCTCTATTGAAGTCGGTAGCAAAATTCCTATTTACTTAATAAGAAAAAAGATTTCATCCCTGGTCACTTCTATACATTCCACAGCATTTTCAAATTAAAATAAGAACATTCTATATAATATAGTCAAAATATACCAGATAAATACATAAAATTGAGAAAATATTTTCTAGAAACCAGTGGTGATAATTTGACTGGTATAGTTGCTAGCAGGTAAACAGTGAAAACTGTGAAATGAGATCATAGTGCTTTCTTGTCATTTCTTTTACCCTACCTTGTGATCCTTGTGGGACATTGACACATTTCACCTATGTCTTGTAATGCTATGATTATCTGCAAATATACTCAAATAGTTATACCAAATGATTTCTAGTACAACGTTTTTTTTAACAGACCAATGTTCTCTACCAGGTAAAATAAAATTCCTTAAAATATCATCACATTTGTTTTTACAAACACTTTAGTTTCTAAAATGATATATAAGTATGTCTTAGTACATTTTCTAATACTAATTTAGTATTTCCTCATGTTACACAGTTATATCATTAATTAGTAATATGAATACTCAAATACCCTTTATCTAGTATTTCCCCTGAAATTATTTTGCATTCAAAGCTAAGAAACACACAGCTATAAAAATCAGTCAAAGTTTTCTTTGCCTTTCTAGAAGGAAATAGACCGTAACTAACCTTTACTAACCATAAAGGTAATTACAAATTTAAACCTTGAATTTAACTGCCTTTGTAGGGAGTCAGAAATACTTCAGAATTTAGTGCCACTAAACCACATATATAGGGAAAGGCTTTCTTATATCCATGTGCTATAACATCTTTAATGCAGAAAATCCCTTAATATTTAAATTATGTATATGTTTACTCTTTACAAAATAAATTATCTATAATTAAGAGATGTATGAAAAGTTGCTCTTTGTAGTATACACAATTGAGCTTGGATATGTGTAGAACACACACACACACACACACACAAAATACTCCACCTTTAAAGGTCTGCAGACACCTTCTGTGATATGCCCAACTACTTCTTGAATATTTTCTTCCACACCTATTGTTAATGCAAACAAACAATAATTATTATAGAAATGTATGTCCAACTTTTGCTTCTATACATTTGCTCATTTGTTTTATCATTGGGTGTTTGACTCATTGGGTGTTTGTATCATTGACTTCACCAAAAACAGTTCATACAAATTTGCTGTATCCTTGTGACAAAAATGCCTACTGGTCTCTATTAGCTTTGAGTCTTCAAGCAATTTAGAAATATTTGAATATACATTTGGCAATACAAGCTCCTGAACAAACACTATACACTCTTTAAAACAGACAGTTGTATAAATGATCTAGCGAGAAAACATCATAAGCCTGTTCAGCTAAGGAAAAACAAAAACAAAAACTAATGCCATTTCAAGCAGCCCAATTATCAGTGTCATTTCCCTTTGTGGTAAGTCAGAATTGGAAATGCAGGCGTCTACATCAACATTAGATACCTCTGCACCAACTCCCCCCATATATTATCCACACACTTGCTTCCTTGCAATATTATACAACAACTCTAACAAATTCTTGTTTTACTAGTAACTTGTTCAAGTTACTAGTGCAAATACATCCTTCATTATAAAGCAAAGCAATATATAAATAAAAACACTAACTTATCCCCTTTTCATTAAACAGAAATGAATTGGTGCATTGTAAGCAATTCTGTCATAAACAGAAGATGATCTACAGTTCTCAATTTATTACTGTCTCAAAATACATTAATGGAGTCAGTAATTCTCAAACTCTAATTTAAAACCTGTCAACACGAGTTCAACCTCAGATGACATTCACGTGATGAACTATAACTGAGTGTGGTTAAACCATGTGATAAAATCAGTTGACACCAAGCCATATTTTACTATTCTTATTTCAGATCAAAACACAATCTTTGAAACCATGTAAGGCACAATCAGGGCAGCCACAATGTCATTTTACGTTGATATATATGAGAAGGCACTTATAGAGAGCAGCTAAAGCAAAGAAACCATATCGAATGAAGAGCTTCAACCTCCTTTTCTAGCAGCTAGTTCCTAAAAGACAAGCATGGAGAGGATATGTTATCCCTTTTAACAGAGTTTACAGACAAGAGCACTCATGTTGTAGTGCTCATCAAGAAAACAGCAAATCCTTACACACAAAACAAGTGTATCAAGATGAGATCAACAAAAACAAATGTTATTACTGAATTAAAGCTGACATCTGAATTACAAAAAAAAAAAATGATCTCAAACACTGGCTGTTTACACAGTGACCAGGATTCAGTCATATTCTGGGTGCATATGCATTAACAATTTTTGCATTTTATTTAGTAAAAAGAAACTTGACAACATGATTAATAATACAATTATTAGTTTGCCACAAAGGATGATAAGATATCCACTTATTTTATTTGAAGTTATGGCATTTTGGAAGGGACTTGCCCAGAGGAAGAAAGCAGATATGAGGAACAAGCAGGAATAGAAACCTTTCCTAATTCCTCTTCAGCTGCTGGCTGTCCTCTGTTCCATCTCTGATCCTTGTTCTATCTGCCTTTCCAGGGAGAATAACTAGCTCATGCTTAATTTTGGATGCTGCCCTACAGTGCAGTTCCTTATGGAATGCAGTCCCTGCTGCATCTTCTTCAGAAGACTTTTTTCCCCAATTCTCCCCCTTCAGGTCAAAAGTCTGCAGGCAAGTGAAGTCCCTGCTGTTTTTCTTGGGTAGAATTCTACAGGAGAGAGAAAGATGAGCTGGTGTTTTCCTGGCCATCACATTAGGGTTTCAAAATTTCTCTACATTTGCTATCAGCCCTTAGACAATTAAATAGCACTACTGGTGGGTTTTATTCTACACTACAAAGCTCTTACGTGGTTTTAACCAACTAGGGTTATCTACTATGACTTTTTACATTTTTCCATAAATAGATAGATTTTTCTTCCACCAGAACAGGATCTACATCTTCCCATGATCCACAGCAGGTTGGACATGTAGCTTTGTCTTGGCAAAGCAAAGGAAAACTTCAGATAGTTATTAATCTATTTTTTCAATATATAATTCAATTATGGATATATTTTTTCCTTTTCTTTTGTACGTATCAGGTCACAGCCACAGTGTAAATATTCAGTTTATACAGATACCACAACAACGCCATAGTGTGTGTGTGTGTGTGTGTGTGTGTGTGTGTGTGTGTGTGTGTGTGTGTGTGTGTGTACACATACACAAAATAATACAGATTTAGGATAGAAATAAATTGTGACAATGCCAGTCATCTGAAAACCACATCAGCAGAGAATTCCATAAAAAACTTTTAGTATTTTAGGTGACATACCCGCTGGTCACAAGGTAGCACCATTGCACGAAATATACAATTGCTTAGCTAAAAATACAACTAATGCTTACAACCTTATATAGTTCCCACTGAAATCTTCCAATTACTTTCTGTGCGAATTGAAACAGGCACTTAAGAGTGGGATTCATCCCATGACTGGGTAGTAAACATTAGGGGCTACAGACTATACAGGTGGGATAAAACGGGGGAGGAAAGGCAGGGGTGTGGCGCTCTACATCAAAGAGCAATACACATCCTCAACTAACAGGATGGGGTCAGAGGAGGGGCAGACTGAAGTGCACTGGGTCAGAATACAGGGGGGTCATGGGAAAAGGGACTTAACAGTGGGGTCTACTACAGACCACCCAACCAAGGGGAAGAGCTGGACTGCGAATTCTCGGGTCAGCTTGTGGAGGTAGTTAAGTCAAAGGATGTAGTCATTATGGGTGATCTAAATTACCCGGACATCTGCTGGGAGGAGCAGTCAGCCATGTCTGACAGATCACAAAGGTTCACTGCTGAGATACAGGACCTCCACCTAACCCAGGAGGTGCACAGTCCCACCAGGGGGAATGCCCTGCTGGACCTGGTCCTGGCCACAGGCAATGACCTGGTGAGGGGACTCAAGATTCTTGACCACCTGGGAGACAGTGATCATCGCCTGCGGGAATTCACCATCCAGCACAGGGTATCAAGGACCTGAAGCAAGGCAGTAGCCCTTGACTTCAAGAGGGCCAGCTTCAATGAGTTGAGATTTGTAGGAGGGGCACTGGGGTCCTGGAGGGTAGGGGAACTGAGTGTCCAAGACGAGTGGTCATTCCTTAAGGAGATGATCTTCCGAGCACAAGGGGTGACAGTCCCAATGAGAATCAAAGGGCTCCCTTGGCTCACCAAGGGCATTTGGGAATGCTTTATTACCAAAAAGGAGGCATACACCCAGTGGAAGGGAGGGGCTATCACCAAAGAGGAGTATACCTCCATCGCTCGGGTCTGTAGAGGGGCTGTTAGGAAGACTAAAGCAGATACGGAACTAGGGCTAGCATCAAGGACAACAAAGTCTTTTTAAATATATATGGAGTATGAAGAAGGCACTTGGTAACATGGGGCCCCTGCAAGATACACTTGGAAATCTGGTGGTTGCACCAGAGAAAAAAGGCAGACCCTTTTTAACAAATTCTTTGTCTCCATTATTTTGTGCAGGGACCAGGACATCTCCCCCACCGGGATTCCGGACGGACTCAGGAGAGATTCCGCCGGGCCTAGGGTCAGGGAGGACGGAGTTAGGGAACTTTTGGAGGGGCTGGACGTGTTCAAATCAGCAGGTCCAGACACTCTCCACTCCAGAGTACCAAGGGAATTGGCAGGGGTCATCACGGGCTCCCTGGCATGGCTTTATGAGCACTCGTGGTGCTCTGGCCAGGTGCCAGAAGACTGGAAGGTCAATGCGGTCATCATTTTCAAAAACGGGAGGAGGGAGGACCCGGGCAACTATAGGGCCATTAGTCTTGCTTCGATCCTGGGAAAGCTCTTTGAGAAGATTATCAAGGAGCACATCTGTGAAGGACTAGCAGGTGGGATGATGCTCAGGGGCAACCAGCATGGGTTCATTGGGGCAGGTCCTGTCAGACCAACCTGATTGCCTTCTACGATCAGGTCACGAAATCACTGGACACAGGTGTCATGGTGGATGTAGTCTTTCTGGACTTCAGGAAGGCCTTTGACACGGTCTCCTACCCCATTCTCATTAAACAGCTAGGCAACTGTGGCATTGATGCCTACACAGTCAGATGGATCGCAAAATGGCTGAGGGGCCACACAGAGAGAGTGGTGGTGGATGGGTCATGTTCGGCCTGGAGAGATGTGGGCAGTGGAGCCCCACAAGGCTTGGGCCTCGGGCCCATACTGTTCAATTTCTTTATTAGCGATTTGGACGAGGGGGTGAAAAGCACCCTGTTCAAATTTGCTGACGACACCAAGATTTCATAGCAAGAGTTCATAGCAAGTGTCCTGATTCACTGGGAGACTTAGACATGAAATAGAGGACTTTCCTCAATTCCTAAGTTCTACATTCTCAGGCAGATTGCCCCACTCCCAGTGCCACCATCACCCACCCCAAGTGCAGTTCGGCCCAGTGCCCCTGCTGGGAAGAGCCTGGCAAAGCCCCAGCCCCAACCCCAGCCCACTGTGGCAGCCTGCTCACCCCATGCAGATCCAGCGGCACATGACCTAGAAAATACTTTTTACTACTAGATCAAACGAATATGACATCAAAATCCCCAACATACCAACAGGGAAACGTACCATGGCATTTTTACAGGCATACTTAAGAGACCTGCACCTGAGTTCTGAAGACTAGCAAGAAAGAGCCCCTTCTGAAGTGCAACATTAATGTGAAAGGCACAAAGCCTTTGAAATATTCCTTCTGATTAATGAGTTTCTGCTTTAGAAACATGTTGGTTGCAGTTTTCTAAGTCATCTAAAATATGACCTAACCACAGCAAAAGAACTAACATTCCAAGAGTTTAATTGTAGTTTTCAGACAAGTTGATAATTCCAACTTCAGCTTCCATAGATTAACAGTGTAGCCTTTAAAAATCTAAATAATACCTTGAGCTGTTACAAGTTTTAACAAAGCTTCCAGATGTTCTTTTTCAGAAGCTGTAGCTTGGTGCAGCCAGGCCAACATATCTCCTACATATCTAAGTTAGAACAAAAATTGTTACCATGGATTAAGAGTTTATTGTACAAATGATAAAAAGAGATTGAGCAATATACAGTTTCACTACAGTTGTACCTCAATGGATCATGGGAGTGCATCTCAATAGGTCGGGGAGTACCACCAGGACCTCCTCTGGTAAGAGCATCTATAAAACCACGGACTACTGAACTTCTTCTAGCTGTTCCAAACTCATCCAGAGTGTATCTGTAATTGAAATACAAAAAGTCAAATGAGCCATTCTGTTCTCAAAATTTAGATTAACCTAATTTAAAGAGACTAACACCAGTACCCTTTTTTTTTTTTTGGCAGTATCTAATGTTACATCAACACATGCATTTTAAAGGGACTCCAAACTTTCTCATTTGTGTTACCACTAAAAATCTCATTCAAGATGACTTTGCTTCTGCCACAGGAAAAGAGTGCAATCGAAAAATTAAATATAGAAGTCACAGCATTTATCAGAACCACAGAAGTGGAAGGACCTTAAGTCCTATGCCCTGCCCAGATTCAGAATAAGCTACTTATAGACATCTCTCTGAGATGTGCTCATCCAGGTTATTCTTGACAGCCTCCACAGACGGAGACTCCACAACCTCCCTATGCAGTTTGTTCCTTTGTCATGCTACTCTCAGTAAGGATTTTTCCTCTCTGAGTTTCAATAAAATATAAATCTGCTTGGTAGTGATTTAAATTCATAGTTTCTTTTTCTACTCTGTGGCAAAGGAGGACAATTTTTCTTGTCTTGTTTCTGGCAGCCTTTCAAATATTTGAGAAATACTATCATGTTTGCTTCATAAAACACTGGCTAATATTAAAGAAAATACATTTTCTCATATAAAAGCTGTTACGTATTTTTCCCTAACAGGCCCTGATTTCACTTTAACCAGGCTCCCTTTACGTTCACTTACTGCTACCCAAAGTTGAAGGAATAAATAACAAAAGTTTTATTCATCTTGATTATAAATTATTATGTGCTTTATTTTTCTCTGTTGCAGAGTAAGCACACTGACAGCAACTTAAATTTCTACACAATCAATTATATTTTAACCCCAAAATATAAAAGTGTGCAGAGTGCCTCTGTATGGTAGTAAAAAAAAAATATATATATATATGCTATTTGATGAGTTGAGTGAACATGTATGTTGAAATACGTTTAAAAACTTGCAAAAGGTAACTGATTAAAAGCACCAGAGACCTCACGTCTGCTGATTATTGACAGAACGGGAGCAGCAGTTCCTCACTGAAAAGTATAGAAGACCACAAACCAAATAAGCTTATTTTTTTCAAGTAAGCAATGATATAATAGAAAACCACAAATACAACAGCTAAGTCTTATGATATTGCTTTCCTCGTTGGTTTTGAAAATGGTAATATACTACTGAAAATTTTATTTGTAAGAAGAACAGAAAATTCTGGTTTTCTTCTTGCTCTCAGTAGAGTGTAACATAACTGACCTGATCCTTCACACAAAAATTCAGTAACATCTATTGTATGTAATAGAGTATTTACTATTACTTTATTATAAACATTCATTATGAGGAAGGAAAACAGTATTTGGATTCTTTTCATCTCTGCAACAATAGATCAAACTCCCAATAGGGCTTAATCACTGGCAAGG
>NW_005842167.1:1332473-1334062 GCF_000455745.1 Alligator sinensis | reverse complement strand
GGGAAAGAGGTGAAGAAAAAACTTCAAAAATAAGATGGGAAATGTGCTTTCATGATCAAGGTACACATAAAGAAAATGCAAAGTTTTCAGATTTGATTTTATTCTGTTGGGAAAAAGAAGGGCACCCAAATGAAGTATTTATTTCAGTTGCACTGTAATGAATGCAGTTCCCGGAAGTGAGCTGTCTGTCAGTGATGCAAAGTTTCTGTTATCTAAGGTTAACCAGAAAAAAAACCCAAACAAAAATATAAAACCAAAAATCTGCAGGTTCGTTTCCTAACTCTTGCCCTTCTCATTTTGCTCAGGTCTTTGCTTATCTGATTCAAATTATATGTATGAGATGCAGGAAAGTGAGGGTTTTTTCTGAGAATGCAACAGACTTCTGGTTTGTATAGCACTGCTTAAAACTCTGAAAATTGTATTAAGGAGAAAAATGAGTGTTTTGAAAAGTATAAGTCATAATTGTGTGGTTGGCTTTGTGTAAGGGAGATAGAGTATTTGGGAGTGAAGGTGGGGAGATTGGAATTAGACCACCAGGAACATTAAAAAAGAAAAACAAACAAAAAACCCCTAAATTTCCAAGTCACCACAACAGTACAGTGTCAGAACTTATATCCTCTTTATGGGGACATCACTCACAATTCATTAGAATACAAGAGTTGACACATTTTTCAGATAAAACTATTCTAGGTATACTAACCAATAATAATCTCTCCAATACTAAAAATGTAAACTAAAAAAATCTAAACATATTTTTTGGTTGCAATCTTTGTGTCAGAAACATTTAGATTCAGGGGTGGGCAATTATTTCGGGCAGATGCCGCTTACCCAGTTCTGGCAAGCTGTCAAAGTCCACATAGGTAGCCCTACCCCTTGACAGGTGCCCCACCCCCTGGTTGCCATCTTGGGACTGGAAGTCCTCCCCTAACCTCTGACCTTTGCCACCAGAAGTCCCTCCCCTTGCCCCTGGAAGTACTCCTTTGGGGAAGAGGGTTTGCAATCTTGGGGGAAAAAAAAAAATACAAATTACATACTAAAAATCAAAACACCCATAATGATATATTTTAATTTAATTTTAAAAATATTTTGTCCTGATTTGTGTGTATTTGTGCTGTATATGCAGAAGTGATTGCATAAAAGCTCAGAATGCAGTCTTACTCTTGTATATTGTGTGGGGTGTCAGGGGGGCATGGGTGGGCTCAGAGTGGAGTACAGGCTGGCAGGGGTCTGTGGAGCCGGATTGGGCTGCACCAGCAGAGAGGGGGGAGCTGACCCAGCTCCATAGAGCCCCTGCCAGCCAGGACCCTGTGATCCTACCGCCTTGCTCTGGGCCCTGCCGGCGCTGGCCCCAGGATACCAGCATGAACCCCATGCACCCGTCCGGCTGCTGCTGGGTTCCGCTCACTCCCAGTGCCCCTGCCCCAACCCCAGGGTATAGACAGGAATGAGTGTGCAGCCCGGAGCCCGTGTGCCCTGCGCTGCCCATCTCAGCTAAGCATCAGCAGCAGGGAACAGACTGGTGCTCAGTGCAGGAGAAAAGCTGCTGCTCCCCCTCCCCATGGCTGGTGCTTCCTCGTGCAGCCACTCAC
>NW_005842167.1:1331267-1332113 GCF_000455745.1 Alligator sinensis | reverse complement strand
AAGCTGGGGCAGCCAGAGGCATCCAGCTGGGGATGCGGGGGTAGGAGGGGCCTAGAGGTGAGGCCGGGCTGGCCTTGCTACTGAGTGCTGCCGGCTTCCCCTGGGTCCTACTACCCCTGGCTCCTCCCATCTCTGAGAGGAGCCAGGGGCAGAGAAATCTTCATTTTCTAAATTTCTTTAGAGGCCCCAGATAGAACGGCCTGGTGGGACAGATGTGGCCCGTGGGCCGTATTTTTTCCACCCCTGAATAAGATTATGACAAACTACTGCCATTCTTGAAGCATCTTTCATCATCATCATTTGCGAGAGCCCGGGAGGACAAATTATGCTGAGGGGAAACCAGCATGGGTTAGTAGCAGGCAGATCATGCCTGACTAATCTAGTATCTTTTTATGACCAGGTTACGAAATGCCTGGACACAGGAGTAGGGGTGGATGTCGTATACTTAGACTTCAGGAAGGCCTTCGATATGGTATCCCACTCCATACTAGTGAACAAGTTAAGAGGCTGTCACTTGGATGACTACACAGTCCGGTGGGTGGCGAATTGGCTAGAGGGTCGTACCCAGACAGTCATAGTGGATGGGTCAGTATCGACCTGGAAGGGTGTGGGCAGTGGGCCCGCAGGGCTCGGTCCTTGGAACGATACTCTTCAATGTCTTCATCGGCGACTTGGACGAGGGAGTGAAGTGTACTCTGTCCAAGTTTGTGGATGACACAAAACTGTGGGGAGATGTGGACACGCCGGAGGGCAGGAAACAACTACAAGCAGACCTGGACAGGTTGGACAAGTGGGCAGAAAACAACAGAATGCAGTTCAACAAGGAGAAATGCAAAGTGCTGCACC
>NW_005842167.1:1329846-1330631 GCF_000455745.1 Alligator sinensis | reverse complement strand
GGGGTCGGACTCCATGATCTATTGAGGTCCCTTCCGACCCTAGCATCTATGAATCTATGAATCATAATCATAATAAAAATTATGACCATTTTTTAATCTCTCTCTCTCACACATCAACAAAAAATGAGAGTTCATACTTAAAATGGTTTCCTTAGCTAGGTAGACATGGCCAGTAAGTTTAATAGTTGCCGGCTCCCACAGGCAACATGGGCCCAACTGCAGCTACCGCCCCTGCTCTCCCAAAGATAAAACGTAAGGTGTTTGTTGTGGGAGACTCCCACCTGAGGGGGACTGAGGGGGCAATCTGCCACCCCAACCCCTTAGCCCAGGAAGTCTGCTGCTTCCCAGGGGCCCGCATCCAGGACATTGCAGAGAGGATCCCAAAGCTCCTCAAACCCACAGACCATTATCCCATGCTCCTTATTCATGTGGGCACCAATGACACGGCTCGGAGCGCTCCCAGCCGGGTCATGAGGCGCTACAGGGATTTGGGAGCGGGGCTAAAGGGTCTGGGGGCACAGGTGGTGTTCTCGTCGATCCTCCCAGTCTCAGGCTATGGGCTGAGGAGGGAGAGGAGGATCCACGTGGTCAACCAAAGACTGCAGCGCTGGTGTCATCGGGAAGGCTTTGGCTTCCATGACCACATCCCGCTCTTTGGTGAGAGAGGCAGTGAGCTGCTGGGAAGAGAGAGGGAGCAGGCTCTTCTCAGCCAGACTGGCTGACCTGCTCCACTGGGCTTTAAACTAAGCCCGCTGGGGGACGGGGGGACTACCGCCACTCCCGGG
>NW_005842167.1:1323372-1327601 GCF_000455745.1 Alligator sinensis | reverse complement strand
GATGAACATGAGCCTTCAGTGTGATGCTGCAGCTAGTAAAGTGAGCAAAACACTGGCTTGCATCCATAGATGCTTCTCAAGCAAATCCCGGGACGTCATTCTCTCCTTGTACTCGGCCTCAGTGAGGCCGCAGCTGGAGTACTGTGTCCAGTTTTGGGCTCCACAATTCAAAAAGGATGTGGAGAAGCTTGAGAGAGTCCAGAGAAGAGCCACGCGCATGATCAGAGGTCAGGGAAGCAGACCCTACGATGACAGGCTGAGAGCCCTGGGGCTCTTTAGCCTGGAAAAGCGCAGGCTCAGGGGTGACCACCAGTATCTGGGGGAACGTTTGTTCACCAGAGCGCCCCAAGGGATGATGACTAGGTCGAATGGTCACAAACTACTACAAGACCGTTTCAGGCTGGACATAAGGAAGAATTTCTTTACTGTCCGAGCCCCCAAGGTCTGGAACAGCCTGCCACCGGATGTGGTTCAAGTGCCTACATTGAACACCTTCAAGAGCAAACTGGATGCTTATCTTGCTGGGATCCTATGACCCCAGCTGACTTCCTGCCCTTTGGGCAGGGGGCTGGACTCGATCTTCCGAGGTCCCTTCCAGCCCTCATGTCTATGAAATCTATGAAACCTATGGGGTTTTTGTGAAAATTTACTCTCTCCTCTCCAAGAGTCCTAAGGACTGTAAACTGAAGCCAGGATACGGACTTAATCTGTGAGATAATATAAAATATCAACAAGGTTTCACATAAGTGTTTACCTTCTTATTTCTGGAAACAAAACTGCTTTCACACTCCTACTTTTGCAGCAAAAACAGACAACTGACTAAGTCACAATGAACCTACAAGAGATAGGCAAAAACATTGCAGTATCTTTCCCATAGATAGTAAAATCAGAAACCCTTTCTGTTAAAGCTGAAAAAAATGACATGGACTATACTCTTTAAAGGAAGTACATGAATTTAAATATGTATTTTATTAGTTTTTATTGGAGAAGACAAAAACTGAGTAATGGTATTAATGACCCTAAGATGGTGTGAAAAGAGCATGGGGAGATACTATAAGAAATCTCCCTTCCACATGCAGCTGTGCCAGTGTGTTATAACCTGAGGCTCTTGGCTAAAAGGTCTTATTCTTTTCATTCCATGTCTTACCAATCACCAAATTTGAAGTCAAGATGGAATTTTTCCCCTAGGTCAGATGGGCTGGATTGCTCCCATGCATGTGGTTGGGGATTGGCTTCTTCTGTAGGATATGGTCCTTTTTCCTAGGATCTTCCAAGCATATAATATCCAATTATTTTCTGGTAATTGCAGTGGGAAGGCACTAGCAACAATCTTGTCTCCACTTCTTTTACTTACAGAATGATGTTCTTGATGTTTTTGGGTACTGTGCCTTGTAGTTGTGTATGATGAGACTTTGGTCAGGCCGCAGTTGGAGTACTGCATCCAGTACTGGGTGCCACACTTCAAAAGGGATGTGGCCAGCCTGGAGAGGGTCCAGAGGAGGGCCACCCGCTTGGTGAGAGGGAAGCAGGACAGGCCCTACAAGGAGAGACTGAGGGACCTGAACCTGTTCAGCCTCAGCAAGAGGAGACTGAAGGGGGACCTGGTGGCTGCCTACAAATTCATCAGGAGAGATCAACAGCAAATAGGTAGAGCCCTTTTCTCCCCAGCACCACCTGGGGTGACAAGGAACAATGGTAACAAGCTGATGGAAAATAGGTTTAGGTTAGAGATCAGAAGGCAATATTTTACAGTTAGGGTGGCCAAAATCTGGAATCAACTTCCCCAGGAAGCGGTCCTCGCCCCTACCTTGGGAAAATTCAAGAGGAGGTTCGACAATCTCCTGTCTGGGGTCTTGTGAACCCAGCATTCATTCCTGCCTGTGGCAGGGGGTCAGGCTAGATGATCTGTTCAGGTCCCTCCTGACCCTTACTACTATGAAACTATGATCGTTTGGAGTAGTGATTTTGGGGAATCCCTCGAGTAAATGACTGCCTGTGAACAACAGACTGGACTTGATGGACCCAGAGACCCCTTCTAGGCTTATATTCCTAACCAGGCACGTAGTTAAGGAATAGAGACTTGGTAAGCAGGGATGGCTAACCTGTGGCACAAGTGACAGGGACAGCCTCTGCACATGGCATCTGACAGATCAGGAAAAGGACAGGCACTACAGCACCAGAAAGCAGGAGAAGATCAGACAGAGAGCACAGAGTAGGGAGCAGAAAGCAGATTGGGTGAAGGAAGGTGGCAACAGTGGCACTTTGGGAAGGTACAGGGCTAAGCTGTGACATGCCTGTCAACAGGCTGGCTCTATAATGCATCACTTTCAACATTAAGGCCCCAGGTAAGACGTTGCTTACCTCAAATGAACATGCAGAGCTGTACAGCATATGGAAATGTGCACCCTGTATTTCTTGAAGATACTGATGATCTCCACTGTAGTGTGCATTCTCTTGAAGCCCCAAGAGGATTCATAATACAATAGTATTCAACTTTTCTAGACAGAGAGCTATACTTTAAGACTACTGTACACTTAGCAACAATAAGAAATATTTCAAAAGGAGAAGCAAATAAAATATATACTTAAAAAAAGAAAGATAAAAAGCATATGGTTCCCACTCTATATAGAAACAAAGAACAGATATTGTAGAATTAGTTAACTTTCAAACAAATTCTTCATTTTCTGATCAGTTTTATTAGTTTTCGAGGAGTGTGGCCAGGGAGAAACTGGGCATAATAATTTATCTGAACTTAATTCACTTCAGTTTATTGCTACAGATAACTACTAAAACATTAAAATTGCATTCACGTCATTACACATTTACATGATAGCTAGAAAAACCTAATAGATTTCTGACATTATTTTAAGCATCTGATGTTCTGTGCAATTGTTTCCTCCAATTCTAGCACAAAAAAGTTGCTTCTAAAAACCGTCAGGGAATAAATGCTGCCTTATCTGAACATCAAAGAGCAACTCACAAAGACACTCATGGACCCAGAGGGACAGACTTCTATCTTCAGCTGCCTCTGTGCAAAAATGAAGTTTATTTTCTACCTATGGGGACTTTTTGCCATCTTTAACTTTCCCTGAGCCTGAGGAAGTGTGTGCGCGCTCGAAAGCTTGCAGAAAAAGATATATATTTTTTGCGATTTCTTAGTTGTTCTAATAAAAGGTATAATTTCTGAACCAAGAGTTCTAGAGTTTTGCATTGCTCATAAAAACTTTAATTCAACAAAGCACTTAAGCACATACGTAACTTTACTTTACTGCCTGGCAACTGACTCCCCAGCCCAGCCTCTGGCTTCTTTACTTTTCATTCCATCCAGGAAGAGCACACACCAACTGCTGAAACTTCCTTAGCCTGACGAAGGGTTTTTGAACCCGAAAGCTTGCTTAATAACTATTCTCCAACTATTTGGGTTGGTCTAATAAAAGATATCAAATTCACTAAAGGAACCTTGTCTGCCTACGTAACTTTAAAGCACTTAAGCAGTAATACCAAACTCAATGCAACTAACAGCATGCTGAAAACTAAATATGTGCAAGTACTTTGCTGTATCAGGGCTAAATGCAAAAACACACAGGAAAACACTGTGCATTCGAAGTAAAAACAAAAACCAGTTCTCACAGTGCCACCTTGTGGTTTATTAATAATATACTGCACTTCAGTTTAAAATAATCCTCTCAGAAAGTCTTAAACAAGAATTATTCTTTCACTATAGAATATATTTCATTATTCTTTGATTTCAGAAGCCCACTTAGTGCAGGAAATAAACAGCTCAAGGAATGTTTTATGAGGACAATAAAATAAATAAAAAATCTCAGGTGATCACCATTGTAATCACAATATAAGTAGCTTATTATAACTTTGCTTTATTACACTGTGAATTTAAGTGGAAGATTTACTTTCTTTTCTTACAAAAGCAACACTTGAAGAAATTATGTACGGCATCAAGTCTCAGCAAACTTTTACTAGCTATAAGCCAGCAAAAAAGGCCCTTTGGAGAGAAGCATTCATTCACATTTGACTGAATGAAAGTATAGTTGATATAACATTTTATTCTAAAGTTGATATTTTGCAAGTTGATATTAAGCTTGCAAATGATCCATGAGATTTCTGTACACTGTAAAAAGGTATCACTGAAAGTTCAGAAAAATCAAAACTTGCCTTTATTAAATTTGGATGCAAAGCTGACAGCCCATCACCTTGTAGATTTTAAGTGGTGT
>NW_005842167.1:1320564-1323362 GCF_000455745.1 Alligator sinensis | reverse complement strand
CAGCAGGAGAAGAAAAGAAGCCCTCATCCCCATGAAAGAAAACTATGAATATGTACGTACTTATAGAGGACAGGTCTGTCTTGTAAGGCCTCCATGGCTTGTGTGAGAACTGGAGAAATGTCACATGATTCTTGTGTCAGTGTCCTGCACTCACCTATAATGTAAATAAGATATCAGGGAAACAACCAATCCTTAGACAGCATAAAGATATTGTAATACATTTGATGTCCTGCAATAACAAGAAAATAAAGGGAAACTGTAACATGAAAATTCATTTTTACATTACACCACAGACCCATTTTGTAATCAAGCAGGGCCAACCAGTAACATATTTTGAAAGCTAGTGTCATTATGATAAGGTTTCCCTTGAGTAGTAATTTTCTGTGCAACTGTAAATATAAATTTTCAACAATTATTATTATTTTTAAATCAGTAAGGTAATGTTTAGTGTCAGGTTTTCTGTAGGCAAGAACTACACAACCTTCTAACCACCAAATCTAGAAGTACACCTTAATTCCATGACAATCAATTACTGGGAATATCAAAAAGGAATACAAAATTTATCTGAGTGGTTCTTTTAAGCAATAAATGTACATGTGACTTCATATTCTTGTATATTGCATCCAAAAACGTTAATAAAATTATGTTAAATTGTGCAGCTTGTTTCTTCTCCCCTTCCCCTCTCCCCCCCAATATAGATACCCTCTCATTAAGAACCAGTTCACAACTGTCAGTCTCATTTTCCATTTGTAACTTATGTTAAATATAAATTTAGGAGCCAACCTATGAAAATCTAACCAACCAATCCACTGACTATACTAGCTTGTTCGGGGAATGTTCCTGTTAATCTTTTGAAGGAGCAAGTTAATCTTTTGAAGGAGCATCTGCTTGCCTACCCATCAGATTATTTTGCAATATTTTGGTTTCTGAACAAGAGTACTTATGTGGAAAAAAATATTACTAATGTGAAAAAAGCATCCCCAAAACACTCCTATTCCAAAACATCCCATAATAATCCTATCTTTGTTCTAAGCTGCAAAATACAAGTGATTCCAACTTTCCGGTAACCATAAAAAAAGGGAAAAAAGAGAAAGCAAGATGTGCTTTTCCAAGTGGTATAACTTGGAACACCAAAGTCTATTTAATTTGGATACTAGCTACAAAAGAAAATGAGCAAGAAATTAGTTTTAGAAACAGAGTTCAGATCAATTTTGTGACCTAATGACAGCTGAGGGGGAAAAAATAACCTCTTGGTGATGGAGTTGGTTTTTACTGGCTAGCCAAGCAAAAACGCCTCTTTAAAATGTAGCTAGGCTTTAGGGGCACCTATGTATGTGCCCAATGCCTGCTCCAACACATTCCAATTAGAATCTGTTGGAGCAGACTTGATTCATCTAATTTGAATGCTCCAGCAACCTTGGCATCACATGCATTCAGCATCCCCATGTTTCAAAATGGCAGTGGGGGGGGGACTTTAACTAAAGGTCATTGAACAAGCTTTAGTTAAAAGAACCCTGCCCTAATTTGGAAGTGCTGGAAGCTGAATACAGCAGCACTCTGAGAAGCTGTTCTAATTAAAACACCCCTTCCGCCCAAGAACGTGTAGATGCCCTGGGTTTCCTTGCACTCAAAACCAAGAAAAGATTCTAGCTGAGCTCGAGCCATGCTACTGCACTAACAGTGACCACTCCAAAATTAATAACTAAATCTTCTATGTAACAACTGAACAAAACAAAACAAAGAAAAATGGCAACCCTACTTTGAGTCCATCTGTAAAGTCGTTCATAAGACGTCTCTTGGAGCAAAGCCATCTGTTCCATAATTTCTAGGCTATAAGAAAAAATATTTATTTGCTTTCTAGTACAACAATAAAGTACTGAGAATTCCAAATGGTATCAGTGCTATATTTTTTGTTCAGACTTTAACACTTTTTGCATTATCATATGAGAGAATAAACAACGCACTGCTTTTATTTATTAAATGATTGCCAAACAGTTATTCAAATTATATTTACCCTGCCCTTTGTTGGTTTGTTCGGAGAAGAATCTTGACATCATTATGAATTTGCTTTACTCTTCCCAATGCCTTGAAAAAATCCTTAGAAAGGATAATTTGGTCATTAAATGCATTCCAGTTTTAAACAGGGTGAGTAAAATAGTAAAATTATACCAGTAAAATGTAATGTCTGTACCTGGCAGTAGTGTCTTCTATGTTAAATTCAAAGTACCCACCCTCATTTTTAAGGTCCACTAAAACTTTCTCATCTCATTCTCTATTCTACCTCCTAATGCCTGAAGTTCACACAATTCTGTTTCAAAAGTTCTTTCGATTACATAAAAAATCCTAATACTCATTGTGTTCCTTCTGCTCTGCCCTATAAGCTCAATAGGCTCTCTCTCTCTCTGTTGTACCTTTATTCACTCAAGTCCCTTTTTAAAACACAATGCTTCCATCCAATTTCTCAACAATAATCAACCAGAGAGAAATGTGTGACTATATCTTTATGTTGCAACGCAGATACACTAACACTGGGCAGAAGTGTCTGACATTTGCTGTTAACTTTGAGGCAACTCCTTGAGAAAGGGAATCTGTCTTTCCCCATCCTCAGTGTACCAACAGAAGGAATAAAACACAAAACCAGCACACCATAACATATAAATCTATCTTACAAACTAAAAAAAAAATCTATGAAGTAAACTAAGCGTTTGCAAGAGATTAAACATACCTTCAGAGACTGACTACGCTCAAAATATATAAAATACACTATCAGGAGTTAGAGTATACAGAGAGAAAGAGTG
>NW_005842167.1:1311126-1320418 GCF_000455745.1 Alligator sinensis | reverse complement strand
ATATCTGCCATGTTGTTAGGTTGCTGGCAAGTCTGTTATTTCCTCAGTTTGGAGGCTTATAATTAATGCAGTAGAAAAAATACAGGTTTTCCTTCCATTACAATAATAGCCAGAGTTAAATCTTTGTCAAATATTATTACAATTAGGATTATGTTGGTATAACCTTTTCAAACAGAAAAAATATTAGATCCTAGAAATACTGAGATTTTTTAAATTGCAGAATATGTGAACAATGGTCAGAAGAAGAGGGTCACAAATCACTTAATCTGAGAAGGTAAGAAATTGTTGAGGCAGGTTATTTCTTAGAAAATTCATGGTATCTTGCAGCTGACACGCGTTAGCACAATAACTTTTGCCCAAACTAAGATCCCTGGCACACATTTATTCAATGTTATGATGGGATCTGATCCTCTCCCCAAAAGTCACACCTCCTACTATGTCAAATATTCAGGATCATGATCATAATCCTGGGTTCTCCCAACACTGGCAAGCTGACAGCTGGGTGCCTGCTGCCCAGCATGAACCAGAGTGACTCTGGAGCTGTGACCAACTATCAGCTGTTGGTCCCTGCCCTGTGACCGCAGGTGAGTCTGCAACATTCAATTTAAAGCGCTATGGAAACCAGCCACAAAATTATTACACAGCTTTTGTTGAATATTTTTGGGGATGGTTTCCCACTTCATTATGCCATTAATTCTTTGACTATGTGGTAGGGTTATTTTTTACAGCACAGTTAACAGGTTAATTGTATCTTAAGTATAATGTCTTCCAGGGGCCTGAATTTCACAGACATTTTTAGTATTAGAAATGAATGTCTGCCCATGAGTAAAGTTAGTTCAGTACTCCAACTGAAATCATACTTTGACTACTTCTGTTTGACTAGAAGGGACTAGAACAATGCAAAGTCAATAATCAAGAGTAAATAATCAATAATCGTACATGTGACATTATCCCCTGATTTTTTTCTTTCACATCGAGATGAAAGAACTTAATGGACTTATAGATCCCACTGAGTTTAGAGAGAATAGGGAAAAATGATATTTCCCCATTGAAGAAATGTGGAGATCTCTCCTGGAGGGAAAGCCAATTATTTTTCCAGAAGCAAATACCCTTCCCAGATATGATTTACTAAAACAGGTTAGGTTTAGTTAAACATCTAACAGAATGTGAAGTCTAGCAATTCCATTCATAAATTTGTGAGGAGATCTTTTAGGATTTAAATCTTGTGAGATACTGGACTCTCCAACTTGCAACTGGATTAGAAGGCAAGGAGTACCTTCCAGGATCAACACACACAGTCGTAGAAATGGACAGCAGGGCCTAAAAGTCCATGGAAGTCCGAAGAAAAAATAGATGAACTTGGATCAGACCGTTGAGAAATAAAAATTTGAGAAAATGTTCCATTTTGGAGGAAGATCTCTGTATTTTGCACTTACCACTTTGTCACGACCCTAAACATTCTTTTCAACATAACACTTGGTATGTTATTAAGTTTATGGCAGTTATTCAAGTGCTCAATCATTTAACACAATTCATTTTTACTTTCATTAGTATTGTTTATGGCTATCTGCCCTATGTCTTAATAATATTCTCACTGCTAACAGGATGTCTGTGGAAACAAGATACCGTGTCTCAGCAGGTATTCTGTATTTCAATGAAAATTTCCATGCAACTGAAATAATAAGGGCTATTAAGTGTATACTTGATTCTCTGCATATTCTACTTGCTTTTACTATAGAACAATGTACTTTCTTAAGCAAAAACATAAACATGTTTAAAAAACAGTTGGAAAGGTGGCTAAAAATAAGGGAGTCAGCACCTAATATTTTAAACAACAAAGAATAACAATGAAGGAAAGTCTGACTTGAAATAAACTTAAACAATTTATATATTGCTATAGCCAAGCAAAATATATATAAGCACACAATAATTACTGGATCTTAAAAGTACCAGTTTCTTTACTTGTACTAGATAAAAATTTAACACTTCAACTGAAAATGTGGAATTTGAGTTCCCAGAAAGCCTTGATTTCAAAGTGGAGGAAGAAAGTAACATTAAAATGACAGTTCTTATTGCCCCTTGCCAAATCATTACTTTTAAAATGGAATTTTTACAGTGATTCTTACTTACTGTTTCATAATCTGACACTTTCCCCCATGTCACGTTTTAAATATATCACAAGTACATCATTCTGCTGTAAGGTGATTGTTTGGTTTTTTACCTCAATGCAAAGCTTTACATGTATTTCAAATTACCTCAGTAATTGGCCCTTCTCTTGTGCCTCGAAGAAGGTTCATTTCTTCTGGAGTTAATTGGAATTTTGCGATGAAAGCATCTGCAACTTGTGCTTTCATTTCTAGTATTTGACTGTAATAAAACAAAGCACCCAGGATGTTAGCTTTTTTATAGTTATCTCCAAAATTAATTTTACTACAAAACTGCAAAATTGATTTATCTTGCATTTACTGTTTATTGAGAAATATGGGTAATATTTTTAAATACTTTATTTCTAACTGTCCAATCTTGCCATCCATTACTTCAGACGCATCACAATGTATTTGATGTAATTACATATTAGACTTATACCCATCTTTAATTTCATTTAATTGTAAGCCCGTGTATTTGAAAGCAAGAAAGCATTCTTAAATAGTCAATCAGTATTTGTATTAAGGATTATCTGCCACAGGTACCTGCTGAATAAATGCCAATCATTTCCTTTCAAGAATGAAAGCTGACTGCTCTTTCAGCTTATATTTTCAGATACACACACATTAATAGGACCTGAACAAATGGACAGCAACTCTCATCTACATTTCTAAAAACCATATGCAATATCTATTTATCAAATATCCTGTCCAGAACTTTTATTAATTACATATACACACAAAAAGTATTGGCCTCTTGTCTCCAGTTGCATCGCATCAAATAAACAACATAGGCATTTAATAGGAAAATTACTTAGTGGGTACTACCTACATCAAGGGCGGACAAAATATGGCCCGCGGGCTGCATCCAGCCTGCCAGGCACTTTCATCTGGCCCACAGCGCCCATCAGCTAAGTGTACCCTGCCCAACTCTTCTACCCACGAGGGTGTGAATGAGGCACCCACGTATACATTCCCACCACCAACATACTCTATTGTGCCTCACTCCCACCATCATGGGTGGAAGGGCCCAGCATGGTCAGCATGCAGCTTTTGGAAGGGCCTGCTGCTGCCACTACTGTATCCACAGGGGGGCCCTGCTCAGCATCCCCAGCATCCCACTCATTCCAGGCAGCAGGTAGGGAAGTGAGGGTGGGGGAGGGGAAGATGCAGCTGGGCAGGAGCTGGCAGCAGCGTGGAGCCTTTGGCCATGGGGGTGGTAGCAGCACGGAGCTTGGGTGGGCAGGGTGCGAGGGAGGTTGGAGGGTGTAAGGACCCCCCAACACACTCCCCCACATGGCGCACAGCCCCACTGGCATCAGCAACAGGTGGGAGCGCTTATGCCCGGTGCAAGCGCTGCTGCCTGGTGGCGTGCAGCTCTAACCAGCATTGTGTACTGTGGCCAGAAGTGCAGCCCAGCTGGCCCACCTCTTTCACCAGGGCTCCCCACTGCACATGCAGAGTTTCTGCACTTGCGTGCCACTGGGGGGAAGCTCCATGTGCTGGACCCAGCTGCCTACCTGCCCCCTGCCGCGCAAGTCCCAGGACTCCACGGGGAAGCAGGGGCCGCAGCTCCCCACCACTTTCGGTGGAGTCCTAGGACCTGTGCGACAGGGAGTGGTGTAGGCAGCCAGCTCCAGCATGCGGAACTCCCACTCAGTGGTGCACGAGTGTGAAAGTTGCGTATGCGCAGCAGGGAGCCCCGATGATAGAGGCAGGCTGGCCAGGCTGTGTTCCTCACCGCGATGTGCAGTGCTGGCCGGAGACACATGCCATTGGGCACCAGCACCTGCGCTGGGCACGAGCACCCCAAGTGCCCCTGCCTGCTCCTGCTGCCACCACCTGCGGGACTGCATGCCATGGGGGGGGATCCCCATACCCCATAAATGCCACACAGCCACACCCTGCCCCAATTCTCCCCAACACCCCCCCAACATACCCTATACCTCCCACACAGCCACATCCCCACCATACACATTCCCCACACCACCCCCCTAATACCCCACCATATACACATACACAATAGACAAGACTAAGAGTTTATTTTTGAGTTATTATTCAGTCACCTCTATATACAGAATGCAAACACAAATCAGGACAAAAATATTTTGTAATAAAATTAAAATGTTACAGTATGTGTTTGACTTTTAGCGTATGATTTGGGTTTTTTCTGGTTCTTAGATGGCAACCCCCTCCCAAAAGACATATTTCCAGGAGCCAAGGGGAAGGATGTTGGGTGGTAAAGGTCAGGGTTAGGGGTGGGACTTCTGGTTCCAAGATGGCGGCCAGGGTGCAGGGCTACCCATGCAGCCCTCGAAAGCTCACCAAATCTCATTAAGCAGCCCTCCAGCCAAAAGAACTGCCTGCCCCTGACCTACATGCATATTTTTGCAAACATCCAATAGCCAGGAAAGGCCTTGAATGTAGTCAAATAGGTTTAATTACACACAGCACTAATTACATACTGTACAGGAAGGGGATAGCACCCCATTAGTAAGAAAAATACATCCTTCAAACTTTAGAGTTCTGGGCAAAACATTTTCCAGGGAATATAGATTAGGATGCCAGGAATAAAGAAAGTTCTCGAAGGGTTACCATATTTCCAGTTTCAAAAAAGAGGACACCTGTCAGGGAGAGGGGTAATATGATTGGCGGGGGCAGTTATATGCCTGTGCCCTACCCCTGCCCCTCACTCCCAAGACACAGCCCCCCTAGCCCTGCTGGTGCCCCTCAGTCCTGACCCCCACACAGCCTCCTGCTGCCCCCTACCCTGCAGCGTCTCCCTGCTGCCCCGTCTCTGCGAGTAAGGGCACCAGTCCCAGTGCTGCTAGCCAGGCCACAGAGCTCTCTGCTGCCCCCCTGCCTCATTCCCCTTTTGGAGGGGCAGGTGCCTCCCCCGCCCTGCTGCAGCCCCAGCATCCGGACAGCTTCCCCCAAAGCGAACAGGCACTGCTCCCCCTCACACACCCATCCCCTCCACGCACCTTGCCTCACACACACACACACATAGCCCCCCAGACAGTCCCCAAGCCCTGGCCCTTCAACTCTCACCCCCATAGACTTACCTGCATGCAGCTGCTGGGGCTACTCCCACCACCCTGCCTGGCTGCATGCCGGCCACATGCATGTGCACGCACAGAAACATAGGATGCCCCCCGCCTCCAATCACCCTCCCCTCGCTTCCCAAGCAGTTCCTTGCTAGGGCAAGCTGGAAAATGCCAGGAAAAGCTTGGATGCAGAGCAGAGCAACATCTGTTGGTATTTAAAAAATCCACCCGGACTAAGATGGGAGGACCCAAAAAGAGGACATTTCCAGAAGAGCCCAGATGTATAGTAACCCTACAGTCTAGCCAGGTTCTTGTGGGAATGATGAAAAATCAAAGCTCAACTGTTTTAGGATAATTTCACTTTTATCATAATTTTTGACAGATGCTTACGTACATTATTACATACATTTATAATGGCTCTTATATACAGTAAATTGGGCTCTTATAAGGGCTCTTATATACAGTAAATTGCCTGTCTAGCAATTGCTCAATCTCTTTAGGGGTCAGAAGAAGTGCTCCAGCATATTGGACGATGAGTAAACAAAACAAAATACCAATTGATTTGGATTTCTAGACCCTCCTAAAGTATAGGTAAGGTAAATCATCTCAGGTTGTGATGTCAGCGCTCTTAAGCTAAAGCGCCCAGAAATATAATTCTAATTTAACTTGTGTTAACTTACACACAGTGACTTTACACACTTAAATTGATTCAATTTAGCACTTCTGAGTGTCCTTTGCAGATGTGGCCTTTCTGTTTTTAGGGTCCCTGGCACAATATTACTTTTATGGTGTGATTATGGTATTAATTGCACCATAAATAATTACAGAATTACATGTGCAGTTAATTTATGGTGCCGTGAAGTGGCAAGCTAGTCACAAAGATGTTCCACAAAATATGTGGAACGTCTTTGTGTGCATAAACTAAATGCGTAGCACCATGGGACCAGAGGCTATCCCTGGGCTGAGACCAGCTGATTGTCAGCCCTGGCCTGAGGACAGTCCAGGGTCTTGAAGCAGTCCCAGGGCATTCTTGGGGCTGAAGCCAACAATGAAGTGAGATTCAGCTCATGAAAGCTTGTGCTATATTTTATTTACATGAATAAATCTACTTCAGCTAATCTATAAGGTACAAATCTACCCTGCTTTCTGCCTAAAATGATATCCAAGGGTGCTGATACATGTACAGAGAGCAGGGCTGTCCCCGGGGGGGGGGGGGGGGGGGGGGGGGAAATCGGGGTGACCACCCTGGGCCCCAAGCATTGGGAGGTCACGTGGTCAGTGCCGCATAGGCAGCAGCACTGTCATGTGCTGCTGCTGCTGAGCGCTGCCAGCTCTGCCACCAAGTGCTGCTGACTCTGGTTGCTCGCCACCGCCCCACTCCCTGAACCCTGCACACCCTAGGGATGGCTCTGACAGCGAGGCTACTCCAATGAGCTATAATTACTGTGCATCAGAGAAGACTCTAGTGTCACGTGGATCAGCGCCCCCATGTTGAAAAATGGTGTTGGGGCACTTTAACTAAAGCTCGTTCGACATCATTTTTCACTGCAGGGATGCTGATACATGTGATGCTCTAGGTGCTTTAATTAAAGCAGCTCTCGGTACCACTCTAATTAAAGTGTACCCCCCCACACACTCTTCCAGAGCACATGTATAAACGCCTAAGTTTTCATGATATTATATTTACTCAAATCCAAGATGAGTCTGAATTTAAGATGACCCCCCCCATTAGGTTCTATACATGGAAAATTTATAAAACATGTTATAATTTCCATGCACAGAAGCAAATTATTGGAGGGCCGTCTTTAATTCATAACCCCCCACCACTGCAGGGGGCAGGCAGTGGGGAGCAGGTAGTATGGGAAGGTTAAGCAGCTTGTCTCCTGCTTATGCCTGCCTTTCTGCCACTTCTGCACCCTGCCTGCCCACCCACAGTATTGCAACCCCTTTCCTCTGAACCCCAGTCTTTGCTTCTCTTCTTCCTCTTCCTCCCCCAGCCTGTGTTCCCCCCTTCACCTCCAGCAGTGCTCTGCACATCCCCTCCAGCCTCTGCTGCCCCCTCTCTCCCCTCCCCTCCTGTCTGCTCCCCCCACCCCAGCTTCTGCTCCCCCGCCCTGCTCTCCAGCCTCTGCTGCCCCCTGCCCACCTTACCCTTGCTTCATGTGGCAGGCTCCGTCCCCATTCTAGCCTGAGGCACTAAGCACAACTCCAGCCCAGCCCCTGTAGTAACTGTCCGGGCTGCGCGCTGCTGCTCCATACCCAAGGCTGCAGTGTGGACAGAGCCTGATAGTAAAGAGCAAAGGTAAGGTGGAGGGGAGGAGAGGAGAGGTGGGTGAAGCAGATACTGCAGTGGGGGTAGAGACTAGGGGTGCAACAGGCAGGGGGAAAGGGGCAGGCAGTAGCTGGGGCGAGGGCTCTGACCCCCCATTGGAGCTCAAGCCATGGTAGGTGCCATCCCACCTCCCCCCAGCACTCTCACACTTGATTCTAAAATGAAGGGCTTATATCTCCCTATGTTAAATGAGGGGGGGAACCTTGCCTCAGAATTGAGTAAATACGGTAAATAACAATGGCTTTGGACAGCACCTGTTGTCTCTGTGATAATATTTTCAAATGTTGGTTGTTTGATTAGAGTGAAGGGAGAATAGAAGACTGCAGTACTGAATAAGTTTTAGTCAAGTATAAACTAACCACCTCTTAGTTCATAGTCAACTATAAGAGGTGAAAGCTGAGAAAAGGAAACTGCATAGAAGTTTGAGAAACAGAACTGCAGAGATGAGTAAAAACACAAGTAAAAGAACAACAACCTACAGAACAGTTGCAGGAATTAGCGGACAGGAGGATGCCAGCAGCAAGAATATTTTGCTTCTCTACCGGATTAAAGATCTCATCTTGACAAATATTAATTAATCCTCATGCAACCACAGAAAAGTAGGTAAGGTATATAATGCAATCATTCAATCCACCAATGAAATAAAAGCCTTTTGTGGCATGGGAAAAAGTAAGTTGTAACAGTAGATAGCAACACCACAATCACTACAAGCAAATTATTGTTTCTCAAAATAGTTCAGAGAGCAAATTCACACACACACTATAAACAGAAGGCATGCATATTATATACTTGTCCATACTGGAATATAGTCATAACACTAGAGTTAATTATTCTGATTTTATGGGAAAAGTAGAAAGATGGTGTATTCAACACATGATTCTATGCCTTGATGCTAGGGAATTGAGTACATTGAGACAGACATCAAGACAGCATCCACAAAGCTACAATCAGAATTGACTCAAGTGGCAGGTAGCTTGCTTTAACTGAGCAATTCACCTACAGAATGATGCAAGTCCTTCTTGCTGCAAGGAAATCTTTTAATAGATTTAATAGATAAATCCAAGATGAGATTATTTTTCCGCAATTAAGTTGGGCAAAAAAAGCCTCATCTTAGATTTGAGTACCAACCTGGGGCAGGCAGTGGCTAAGCTCTTTGGCTCCAGGCTCAGGGCTGAAGCTAGAGCTGAACCTGTTGCCTGCTTCAGGCAGGGATGGCTCATTTGGCAGGGGAGGGGGCTCACAGTTGGGGGTATATGGGGGAGATTGTGGAATGCAGTGGGAGGAACAGGGGGAAGAGGCATGTGTGCAGCTAGAAGGAGTGTGGGGAAGACTGCACAGCCTTCCCTCCCCCCCACCTTCCCTTCTGCTCTGGCTCCAGTCCTTTCAGACCTGACCCAGTCCAGCAGGGAGCTGCTACTACTTCACCCTCCCCAGGCTGGTCTTGGACCAGGCCACAGAGCAGAGCTGCAACAGAAGATAGACCAGGGGTTGGCAACCCTGGCACACATACCGAGTATGGCACGCAAGGCCATTTTGTTCGGCACACCACCACCAGCCCTGGCTCTGGGTAACTGTTGCCAACCACGAAGCCCGGGGTGCTCCCAGCAAACAGCTGGGAAGCTGCAAGCCCTGCTGCAAGCAGCCCGGGCTGGGTACAGCAAGCAGGTTGCAACAGCTGCTCCGGGCTCTGGCATCAGCTCTGTACCGGCACATGCACGCGCGCCTCAAAGTGGGAGGGGGGGGAGGGGCCTGAGGCAGCACAACCCTGG
>NW_005842167.1:1280016-1311048 GCF_000455745.1 Alligator sinensis | reverse complement strand
CTCTGGGCAGCTGCGGCAGGCAGTGGACAGCCGGCAAACGGCTGTGCCAGGCTTCATAGCTCCGGCATCAGCTCCATGCTGGCGGTGACTGCACACGCATCTTCGAGCAGACAGCGAGAAGGTTGCGCTGCCTCAGGGCCAAGCTCTATCCCCGCTGTCCCACTGCTTCCTATAGCTACTACAACAGCTGCTCCAGGCTCTGGAGCCCAGTCATCAGCTCTGTGCCGGCAGCAGAGGAGAGGCCGGGCTTGTGCTGCCTCAGGGCCCCCCCCCACCGTCTGCTCCGAGGCAGGTGTGCAGCTGTTTGCAGCCTCCTTGCTGCACCCAGCCCTGGCTCTGGATAGCTGCTGCCAACTATGGAGCTCAGTCTGCTTGCAACAGGGCTTGCAGCTGAGCCTGCCTGATTCCCATCCACTCCAAATCCATAACTGGCCCAGCCCCACTACTGGGATGAGGCTGGTGCTGCCCCTTGCCAGGAGTGTAGCACCTTTGAGGGCTTAGCTGTGTGGAATGGGTGGGTAGTAGAGCTGATGGGCAGGCTTTGGGCCGGGGCCTCGGCTGGCTGTGCTGCAGCCCAGGGGCTGGCTCCCCAGGGAAGCACAGGGACTCCGGCAGGCCCAGGGCATTGTTAGGTCGGACTTTGTCCAGTGGTCCAGCAGCCCGGCTCTGCGTACCCATGCATCTGGTTCTGTGTGTTTGTCTGCCTCCGGTTCTGTGCATCTGTGTGTGCACACATGTATCTGGTTCTGGATGCGTGTGTGCATGTGTCTGCTCCGGTTTTCTGTGTTTGTGCACATGTGGTTGTGCGTGAGTGTGCATATGTGCCTGGTTCTCTCTCTGCTCTCCTTTCTCTCTCTCTCTCTTTTTTCTTTCTATTTCTCTTTTTTTTCCTCTCTCTCTCTCACTGCAACATGCTGAACAAAAAAAGTATACAACAACAAAGGCAACCCAGGGAGGCCCCCAGGACCCCATGTAAGGCTGCTGGCGCCAGCCCAGCGCTGGCCGCAGCCTTCCCTACCCGACCCGGGGCAACTTGCTGCATGCCAAAGCGCGTCTGGCACAGCCATTCCCTGGAGACTGGTGTAAGGTGTGCCACTGCTACTTGTCCCCAGGCAACCAAATGTCCTCACACATCTGGATGCACCCTTTTTGTCTACAAGGGGCCTACTGGAAGTGTTCTTAAAGGACAGACCCTATTCATAATTAAAAGTCTCAAAAAAGTAAAAAATAATACTTGTGGTTGTTTACACACTCCAGAGCAACCAATATTACAGAAAGCTCAATGGTAGGGCATTAACCTTTGCAGATTTCTCTTTCGGAACTGGAGAACCTAAAAGCCTTAGAAAAGTTAGGTTCCTTTACAGAGTCTCATGTTGGCCACTTAAAAACTGATAACATTAAATCACTTTTGAAAATTTAGGCCAGCACTGTTACTATAATATTAAAATTTTTAAGGCTCAGAAGCATTCTTACTACAGTGGGCAAATGTAATGGTTCTGTAATGAATCACCTTACAACAGAAAACCTACAAATGACTTCTTAAAGTAGCTACAATTAAGTTCCAAAGCACTGGGTAAAATGTGGCAGTATTCTTCCCGCAAGTTTTACTTACTTTAACAATAAAAAATCCTTTTGCTCATTTACACTGATATACTCCAAACCATTCTCCTTGCAAGTTTTTCCCTTCTTCCCATTCCATGATGTTAGTTTCCTCACTTCTGCAAGGTGATTCCCAGTCAGAAGTGAAGCTTTAAACTCAACTTTAGCTTCAGTCTGCCAGAACAACACTGACTTGAAGCTCTCCACAACAATATTTCAATACAGAAGGACTAATAGATAAAATAGAGAGGTTTGGATTCTCAAATTAGGGATGAGCAGTGCAAGTAGCAAAATATGCAACAGCCTCCAGATGGCAGCAATGTTTCATTTATCTTCTGGGACTGTAAAAGGAAATGTATAAAAACTGAGCACCTTATACACTTACATACCTGATTTTTGTTAAAATTCTGTTACTTTGTCATTTCTTGAAATGCATATTAACCAGATGGACATAGTATTTATTCAAAGCATTTCACTACATATTCCCTTTCCCCATCACCACCGAACTTCCACCAAAACGTGTTAATATTGTTCTTTAAAATAAAAATAACTTCCCTTTCTAATGGATTTAAGCAAATTACTTAAATCCAGGTCTAAGTTTAGATTACGCCACTACTACTAGCACCTGACAATGAAAGTAGTCCCATTGCTTTTAATATGAATGAGGGTGCCAGAACCTGACTCCTAAATAACAGAAAAAAATAATACTATCCAAATACTTAGGCTTGACAGGATTTGATTTTTACTGCCAAACTTCGATTTTATCTCACACTCACAGACCAACAGAAAAATATTTCCATTGGTAATCATCCAAATGTATAGAAAGGGGATGTAAGAAAAATCTGGGATGGGAGTAAGGAAAGCTGGGACAGGTGGCACCACACGCATGTGGACACCCACACGCACCCACTCAGGGAGGTCACTGCAGGCATGGTGGATAGAGGCCTGGCTACGCCATCTGTGCGCTGCTCCACTGATAGTGGCTCCCCCAGCCACTGCAGGAGCTGGAACCCGTGGTAGGAGGGGAAGGGAAGACACTGCTGCAGGGTCCCACTGCCGAAGGTCAGGGCTGTTGACAGCCAAGAACCTAGCGCCACTGGCCACTCACTTTGCCCAGGTCCTAGCCAAGAATTGGGCCCCAAACTCCTGCCGAGCCCAACCTTGCCCCTCTGTGCTTGAGGCAAGGTGCACAGAAGTGCTTCTGGGGCCCAGCCACTGCCCCTTGCACTGCCCAGAAGGGTGAAGGCCATGGCCATCTAGGGGCTGGGCCCCTCTGCTGGTGACTGCCAGGCAAGGCTTGCTCACTAACGGGGCTCTGGGAAGCTACTTTGTGCCCCAGGCTTGGCAGCTGCTGCCTCCTGGCACTCCAGGGATTCAGTGGCATTTGACAGCCAGGAGTCCCCTGACGAGACTCCTCCTGTAATGAGCGCTGCCAGCAGCTCCTACCCCTGCACTCCGATCCGTAAGCGAAAAGGCTCTAGACTGATTCAAATGTACTTCCAAACCAGCAGAATGATTCAAAGCAGATATTCTTTATTGATTTATGGATATTTACTAGAGGTGTACCGATATATCGGTCTGATACTGAATCGGCACCGATATAAAGAAAATTGATTATGTGGCTGATAAATGCCTGCGTGCGAGCAGCCGCAGTGCAGCACACAGGCAGTGAAGAGCACAGCACGACAGCTTGGAGAGCTGCATGAAGCTATTAAGCCTGTTTTGGTGGGAGGGATGGGGGAGGGAAGGGGCATGGGGGAGCAGATCAACAACCCCTGCAGTGAGAAGAGGGAGTGGGGCTGAAGCAGACACTGCCCAGCCAAAGAGGGGTCGGGCGCAGGACAGAGCCGTGGCTCGTCCAGGAGGTGCGGGGAGACGGGGTGACTCCCCCCAATGCGCGCACCCCAGGAGGGCACAGGGGGGAGGCATGTGCCCCCCAGTTCTGTGTGGGGCGGGGCAGGGCAGGCTGGAGCAGGGAGCCCCGCCAGGCTCTTCCTGGTACATAGGGGCTGCTCTTGGGGCCATGCTCAGGGTAGGCAGCGGAGGTGCTGGGAGGGAAGCTATGGGGGGGCTATGGCAAAATATGGGGTGGCTGAAGCCCTTCCCCATAGCCCTCCTGTCAGTGCCACCGTTTGCCTTGAGCCCAGCATGGCCTAGCCTTGCCCCACACCCCCCGCCAGGAAGAGCCCAGCCTGGCCACTGTCCCTGGTCTGCAGCTGCAGCTCACCCCATGCAGATCAAGGGCACATGCAGCAGCAGGAGCCACCCCCCCACCCCTCCGAACGAGCCATGGCTCTGTCCCACACCTCACCCCGCCCCACCTGGGCAGCACCTACCCCAAACCCACTCCCTCCCTCGCTATGGGGGGGCGTTGATCTGCCCCCCCCTTACACCCCTTCTCTTCCTCCTCCCTTCCACCACAACAGACTTACTAACTGGACACAGCTGTATCAGAAATCAGATTGGTATTGACTGATATGTCTCCTTAAAAACTGGCTATCAGTATCAGCCCCCAAAATCTCTCTCGGTGCGCACCCAATATTTACTTTTTAAAATTTTGACATGTGATTTTATAAAGCTTTTAACAGTATATTGTCATTACCCAATTGTCTGCCTCCCTTATTTCATGAAAGAGAAAAAAATAAATGCTTAAAAATAAACATGAATTTTAGCAACTGAAATTTAAAACAAACAAACAAACAATTCTGCCAGGGCTGTTAATACAATAATAATACAGACCTTCCACTCAGCTCTGGTTGAGCATTAATATTAGGCCAGTGAGCACCCTTTAGAAAACCTTATTTTAAAATCTATATTTACTAGAATATAGATATTAATGTGACCCCTGAAGTGAAAATACATTGTTGTATGTACTGTAATAGCTCTAGCAGATGCTAACACATCTTACTTGAGCAATCAAACTAATCCAAAGAGGTAGCAATAATGCTTATGATATTTCACAAGGCAAAATGCTATGCAATATACAGCATGTGGAACAATAAAAATTAGAAAAAGGCTCATTTTACATCTATGGTAAAAAATACTTGTCTAGCTCTGCTACAATATTTTCAAGTTCTACTGTTTTCTCCAGCAATATATTCTTTTAATTGAGGGCTAAGTGCATATAGACAGCAAAGGGAAGGGTGGTACTGTACTTCTATATAGGACAATAGTTTCTTTCAAAAGTCAACCCTACATAAAAGAACAAATCTAACAGATCATGGGAACAGGCTACAAATGCAAAAGGGGGAAGTGCCAAGCACTGCTGCTCTTTGAGCCCTTGGGTGAGGGGGGGAGAGGGGGCGGGGGTAAACCAATGAAGAGCAATTTCCCAGTTTTAATCGTTACCACGGAGACTGAATTCTTTGGTGAGAGCACTCAAACCGCTGAGAAAATTATGCACTTCATGCACTTTTCCCTTGAACTGAATACAAAAGTGTACTGTTTGTTAGGATTATCACCTAGACATCTCAATGAATGAGGAGGTTTTCTGAAGTTTAGTTCTATATCACCACCAAATATTTCCTGGCAGTCCATTAGGATCCTTCTAAAATGTAATTTAGAAAACATTCCAAAATTTAATTTATTATACTAAAGATACTTCATATATTAAGTCTCAACCCCCGCCCCACAAAAAAAAATTTAAGTATTTTTAACTTTGGAAGAGTAGCAGTTCCAAGATCTAAATATTTCTAAACTAGAGAAAAAGCCAAACATACGACAGCCTTTTTAAATACATGTGTACATATACTTTCTAACGGTTGTTAGAAAAACAGGGGTGGGGGGGGTTGCTTCTTTCTGGGGACAGGGGTTATACACAAAGCAACAAAACTGAAATCCTTCTGTCCCCCACCCCTCCCCACCTAAGGGCTGAGTAAGTGTAAGAAAACCATTCCTAAGAATGAAACTCAGGTGCAAATAGAAAAATAAGTTTTGTAAATATAGAGAGCATTAGTGTTTTTGTTCAGTATTTCACCCATGAAGCATGTTTTAGTACAAAAAGTTAGAAATTATATTTACTGAGCATCTTCCCATAATAACTCATGAGATGACAATAAAAGACTTCAGAGATTAAAAAGTAAAGAAGGGTTTAAGGGGGGAAAAAATCACACTGAACAGCTCAAGGTCTTTCCAGCAGGTAGTAGGAGCTTGTAATGACATTGAACAATGAACTGGCAGACACCTGATTTAGCGCAGTATGTACAGTTATGGTGAACCATGATCAAGAAACATGACTTAAGTAAAACAGGTGCAGAGAAGGGCTATTACAATCATAAGGGGAAAGGACAACTTATGTTATGAGAGGAGACTAAAGAAGATTGGCTTGTTTGGCCCCTCAACATGATGGCTGACAGGTGATCCTATCCACATCTATAAATTCATGGAAGGGGTTAAACATCAGCAAGAAAAAGGAACTATTGAAACCAGTGGATAATGTTAGCACAAAGACAAATTGGGTATAAACTAGTCATTGAAAGGATTCAAAACTTTTTGTCTAACATATTCAACAGACTCTAGAATTACTAGTCCCCAGAACTGATCACATTATCCACTGCAAATAAATTCAAAGAATGTAGTTCATTTTCTGCTCACAGATCAAATCCTACTTTCTGTGAATTACTCTCTTTTGTGAAGTCTCTGCATTCAGCTAATTGTTTGAACCAACTATTTTCAGATTGAAGCCAGTGAGAAAAAAACTGTTCACTATTCAAAATGTGACCCAAAATCAGTATTTACCACTGGTTGGTCACTTAAATTACAAAATACTATTTCTGCTTCCTGACTGGATGAACAACTCAAAATTAGAATATGTATTTGAACAAAACACACCTTTGTTGCAATGCCTAGGATTTACAGGATGAAAAGCCACTTCCTTCATATTTGTGCAATGAGAAATCCACTTACAAATATTGAATTAAGGGGTTAGAATTCAAATAACCAATTAGAATGCCAATGAAAATGCACACAAACAGCTTCTGCAGTATTTGACTAGGCCTGATTATTATACCTGCTCAAAGTCTCTTTTCTTTGACTTCCAGACCTCCTTCCTAACTATTCATATTTCCACTTGTATTCATATTTCTACTGCTAAGACAATCTTCCTGACCCTTTGCTACTGGGAACATACACTTTACACCTGATTCTTATTTACTCCAAGGCCTTTTTACAGTATTCTAGTAGCGTAAAGAGGCCTTCATGCGAGCATTTTTTGCCCATTCTAATGCTATTTTATGCAGCTAGTAACATATCAGGGCCTTGGTAAAAATGAAAAACAGAACCCTGGTACCTAATGCAATCATGATGTCCCTTATATTAGAATTCGTTTACCGTATCTCTTCCACTAGGAACTCAAATGTATATCTTCAAGAATGACAGGACTCATTACCTCATATTCCAATGTAGTCTAATACTGCAGGTTTCTTCTAAAGTCTATGAACAGACTACTTTCTTAAGGGGTAAGAAGGCCTACACCACCTCTCTTACCTACTATATACAATTCCATTACCTCAGTAGAGCGATTTCTAGTTTGTTTTGTTCCTCATGCTTTACACTGGTAAGTCAGAGCAGAATCAGGTGCCAAGTTTTAAAGATAATGTATTTTGTGAAATATAAGATGACCCCTACTATTAATTTATTATAATTTTCCAGGTATACAATCTAATTTTTGGAAGTTTGCCTTGAACTTGTCCCTCTCCCATTGCTACAGTGGGGAAAATAAATCGCGGGGGGGGGCTCGGTCAAGTAGCCCCTTCCCCCCCTCAAGTTTTTTTCCCTAGCAGCCCCTTCCCCCTCTCCTTACTGTCAGACCTTGCTCTCCCTGAGAGAGGGGACTCTGGGTGAACTATTTGGGACTCAGTCTGGTGATACTTGCCAAGCATTTAAGGCTGGTGAAGAAACAGGAATCATTAGAAATATGAAAGAAAGGCACTGAAACCTACCACAAGGCTAAGGTAGTGCAGCCCACCTGAATGAGAAATACATAGTGGCCATTAAGTGCAGTCCCCCTGACTGCTGATTCTTTTTCAAGTCATGGTGAACAGTGCATACATTTTGACTTCCTCTTCACTGCCACAGCTGAGATGTGCCTTTCTTTCCTATTTCTAATGATTCCTGTTTTTTCACCAGCCTTAAACGCTTGGGTCTTGGAGGGCACAAGTAATGTTACAAGCAGATGAGTGGAGCCTAGGTGGGGTTGCTGTACCTCCCATCAGTGATCCAGATCAAAACACAATGGGGTTTTATAATGTACCACAGGCAACCAAAACAGTGCAGCAAATGCAGAAAGGTGGGTCATCTATCCACACACTGTCCCCTCAGTGTGCTGGAAAAATTGCAGCATTTAAGGCTGTGCGACTGCTGATTATTTTATATATGGGAATCATAATGTGGCAGCAGATAGCAAAAGTACAGAGGGAAATATGCATGTTCTTCTGGAATGGCAAAAGAGAAAGCTTCGCTAGATCTGAATTGTACAAAGTAAGAGAGATGAAAGGACCGGAGCTGCTGGACTTGGGATTGTTTGTCTATGTGAAATATAGACAATGATGTGGGAGGGAGAGGGGAAAGCAGTGCATATCACCGGATTTTACATACGTACAATTTTGAGGAAATGAGGAGAATATCCCACCTTTTTGAAGCATCCATGATTGTGGCAACTGCCGATTCATTACATCAGGATGGATGCATTCATGCAGAGGTATAAAATAGGGAAAATGGGGCTGGAGGTCCTGAAGGATCATAAGAAATTGATGAAAGTGGTAAAGGACAGAGATAAGATGGCGCCAGTGGGAAGCTTCACAGAAGGACAAGTAAAGCAGTTGTGGGGAGCAGCGGCAAGTAAACAGCTAACTTGGCCTGGATGGTTGTAAGAAGCTAATCAAGGGGCCTGAGGGGGAGGTCCAGGAAAAAAGAAACAGTGGAACATGTGTTTGAAATATGTAGCTGTATGTTTTTGATATGTAGGTATTTTTGTGCTACGAAGCCTTGGTAAAACAAGGATGCTCAGTACATGTAGCTTTGCAAGAGTAGAGCAATAAGTGTGTTTTTAATAAAAATTGTTTAAAAAAGGTTCCCATCAGTATGTTTGCCCAATGTGGGCCATGTGTTTTATAATCATGCTTAGTCTTGGCTGCATTTAATCAATCAATCAGTCGATCAATGCTTGGCTTGTATTGTAAGACAAACAAAGAAAACTGTTACAGATTTTAAAACTAAGCCAATTCCTTTTAGGTTAGTTCTGCAGAATATTAGCATCATTAGGAATGCAACACCAACACATGATTCACAAGATAAACCCAGCGATTTCCAAAAGGAATCTATAGTGGCAAAAAGATTCTTACTTGTTGAGTTGTTTGTGAGTTCTTTGCAAGAGAATGATTATGCTAAATGAAAGCTAAGTAGTAGCATTTTCTGAGGGATAGCTTGAATCTCAAAAGGTTAAGAACCATTGTTCTAGAACCTACCATATTTATTCACATACCACACACCGCTATATAACATGCACACCTTGTTTTAGGAAAAGAAAAATGAAGAAAAAGATTTTTTCCAAAATCTTAATTGCCACAGCAGAGGTTCAACATGCCTGAATGCTGGTCCCAGGCAGGAGAGATGAAGCCCCCGTCTTAGTTTGTCTAATTCTATCCCAACTGTGCAGTTTGTACAGTAAAACAAATATCACCCACAAAAATATTTTGGCTTTATGTAAAGTAGAGATAAGGATTTGAATACAAGTGCAGCAAGAAAGGAACGTTTACTAGGGATTAACTAAATTCAAAATTAGACCAGAGAAAAATTACCACTACGCAACAGATACCAAGAAACGTGCATCTTTTGAAAGGAAGATGCTGTTTTACTTCTCCATACTGTTTACTACACTTTTAATAGTACAGAATCATAGAAAAAGCAGGGGTGGAGGTCATCTACTCCAACTCCCTACCTACCCATATCCAAACAGATCCTTGTCTAATCTATTACTAAAACTACACAATCAACCCCATCCCACAACTACCAGACATACCACATTATCCTACCACAGGAAAAGGAGAGGAATGCTCTGTCAGGATTCTGGTGCTGCAAGTATTGTTAAAATACTATAGATTGAAGGAAGAGAGCCACGCCTCTCTTGATGATGATGGCTGCAAATATAAGTATTCAAGACAGAGGACTGCCACAGACTTAAGCTGCCCATAACGGGTCGGCAACGTTTTTAGCCAGAGCACCAAAAATACCCCAACCTCAGCTTATAAGATGTTGGCATGTCAGGGGTGGACAGCAGGGGAGCTTCAAGGGACCCAATCCTTGTTGTGGCAGCAGAGCCGCAGCACCTTCTCTGCTGTCCATCCCAAGGCACGTGTGCCAAGCAAAATGCCTTTGCATGCCACGCTCTGGCGCATGTGCCAGGAGTTGCTGACCCCTGGTCTAAGTTCTATGGAGGCTTGCCTAGATGTGGTACAGTAGATCTGAGGTTCTCTCTCTCTATTCATTCTTTTTATATACATATTCAGCGACATATCCTTTTTGCATTTTCTTTTAAATATCACTTTCTAGTTTTAGTTATTTTGAGGCTTCAAAACTATTGTAAACCACAAAGTTAAAACTGAGTTATAATTTATAGTTATACCAATAATAAAAAGCCCACAAAACTACTGTTAAGCAAAACTATTCCTTTTTTGTAGGTGTTCAAATCAGGCCTTGGGTGTTATTTAACATAGGCCATTTTTTCCTGAAGCTAAATGCAGCTGTTTACTTTTATCATTCATTTTTTTTCAAATGACAGGCTCTGTATTTTGTTTTAGAAGAAAGAATCCAGTAACATTTGAACAGCGCACCTATATTTATAATTTAGTTTAAAACTCATGGTAGAAGTGATCTCTTTTATTAGATCAACTAGATTTTTGCAAAAAAAAAATCTTTACTTGCAAGCTTTCAGGTACAAACACCCTTCATCAGGCATAGGAGAAAAGATTGACCCTGGATGTCTGCACTCATCTGGACGTGGCCAATGTGTTCAAAGGTTATAAACACGAAGCCATGTCAAAACAGTTTGGATGTGTTGTGGACTTCCTGAGTTCTTTGCAACAGAAGAACTGCTCTATTTTTTTTTTTTTTACTACATAAAAGTGAGTGAAAGCTAAGAGATGGCATTTGGAGAGTGTGTGTTGCAGGGTGGCACTCATGCCCACGTCTAAAAATGTTGAGAATCACCTCTGTAGATCCTAATGAGCTCCATAAAAATAATAAAATAAAAAAGAATGTATGCAAGGCCAAATATTTGTTGTTTCTTGACAATATTATGTAATTGGGAGATGAGTTAATCAAGTTCAATCAACGATTATAAAAAAGGTTGTGTTTTAATGATGAATACAAATTGTGAAAATAAAAAGGATACAACTAAATGTTTGAATATTAGACTTGGTGCTCTTCCTTCCCCCTCTCCCACTCCTGGCCCTGCCTCCTTCTGCAGCCTCTCATAAGCGACTACCAATACAAGAGGTAAAAGACAAATTAAAGAGCTCTGCAAAGGCAAATATATATAGAAATACTTAACAGGCAAGGCTGTCGAGGCAGAGCTATTGAAGTCAGTCCGGAAACAACTGCAAGCTTTCCTGAGAAACACATTATTGAAAGTAATGAGGCGTAATGAGCTCAATGACCTTTTCTTTTCTCCAGTTTTGTTGTTTTATCTATAATATTTGTCTACAGATGTGTTACTAAATGTAATTCTTGCATAAGGGAGGCTGGAATTTAACTGAGAGAGTAAATTTCTTTTCATTATTGAGGTTATATGTATTTTAACCAAAGAAATAACTATCTTGGAAATATTTGCTTCCACATCTGATTTCTTATTTTCTTACAGTATTCACGTAGTATGTTTTAAATAAGTACCTAGTCTAGTCATGTTCAGAAATGTTACTTTAAAACACACACCCAACAATTTACTCATTGTTTGTATTCAAGGGGGTAGCTGCTTGTTTTCATGATTTAAAATATGAGTTCACTGCCTTTTACTCATGCTTTAGTACTGCAAATGCATGACAGCTAAGGCTGACTGATACCGATACTTTTTTTGGTTCCTGCATGCCAAAAACATTGTTCAATGTGTTCTTTTTGGAGAATTTCTTGTTATTAGTGATGAGCGAGCTAGCAAGTACCCAGCTGGACTTCCTTGTTGACTTACCTAAATCAGCCAGTGCTTTGAGACTAAATTAATTGAGATGGTAAAATGGGAGCCCATAAGGCCAGTTTTACAGTCACTTTTCACAATAGACTAGTGTTTAAAAAAAGAAAATGGAACTCATTAATGTGACAAGATACTGATGTTTTTCTTAGTGTTTTCTTAGTTCTTTCTTTTTGTATGTTTGCAATGTTTGGAGAAGAGGCCTTTGAATGAACGAACGTGTAAATAAATACAGAAACTGATCTTCCATTCTTTACTAAAGACTGACCCCTAACCTTCATTAAATGATGTTGCTCATAAGTCACTCTGGAATGCAATGATGGAACTTTATAGGCAAAACCTGTTCATTATCTGGTCTCATAAATAAGGCATTTTTGCTTCAATATATTATGCATCTAAACCTGGTTCCACTCTCTGCCGAATGGTTTATTACCCATTCCAAATAGATACAGTCTCAGAATTGTAGGTTTTATGAATGGGTAACTTGTCTAATGTGTTGGATATAAATACATAACAGAATCCACAACACACATCTCTCTTCTTGGAGAAAGTGCCTTTTGTGCAGTGTAACAGAAGATGAAAAATATATGAATGTTTTCATCTTCAGTTATGTTGTAGTTTGGCTTGTGATTTCCCATGCAGTGAAGCTGATTCTGCATCTGCCAATCAGATAGAAATCAGCCCAAGATTGATGAGTACATCTATACTATTGAACTGACTTGTCTATTTACAAAACACCTTCATGCCGCTCCTTACCTAATCCTCAGAACTGATTTGGTGAAGATCAACACAAGATTTTCTAAATCTTGAAGTTACTGAAACTTTGTGTGTGGTGCTTTTTAGAAAACAGCTTAACTGCTGTTTCTATCTATTCTGTTCTCTCCACCTTCAGGACATGCCTTCAAGGCAGGGTTACTGCTCTGGCATGTTTCCCATTCAGAATAATATCTGGAACATGCCATTCACACTCAGTACTGAAAGTAGTAACAAAGATTGCCTGGAGCTTCTTTCTTTTGTTGATTTCCAATTTTTTTTTTTTTTTTTTTAAAGCTGAAATGCCCTTCCTTTTTTATATAGGGGAAATCTCTCTGTCAGAGCACACTTGAAATCTACAGGCACCTATACTCGTGATGGACCTCTTCTCTGACACGTGCTAATTAGCACACATTGAAGCTGACTCTTAACTGAGCCTGCTGCAAGTTTGCTACAGCATGCTAGTTAGCGCGCTCTGCATCCCATGTATTCAGGATCCCCATATTTCAAAATGGCGGGGGGAGTGCTTTAACTAACACTCACATGAGCTTTAGTTAAAGAGCACCTGCCGTCATTTTGAAGTGCGGGATGCTGAATACACATGGCGTTGTGGGTGCTTTAATCAAAGCAGCTCCCAGAACCACTCTAATTAAAGCCCTGCCACCCCGGACGTGTATAGCCGCCCTATAGGACTGAATTCTGTCTAGTTTCAGGTCTGTATTGGTGGTACTCATCTTTACTTTGGGTTACAAAACTTAACTATGTGTAGCATATGACAAATCATCACTATCTTTGCTTCTTTTTTATACAGAGAAGTGCCAGAACATACAACAGCTCTAAAGAATCCTTCCCAAGCAAACCAAAGATTATTCAGCATTTAGATATACAGGCAGTCTTTGGACTTACGACACAACTGGTTCCTGAAAACAGCATCTTAAGTCGAAATGTTGCAACTCGGAACTGATTTTCCCATAGAAAACAATGTTATAAATGGGGGATTGGCTCCTGAACCAAGGCCTGATGCCCTATTTTCACCAAAAATAACACACAATTTTGTACTCGATCAATTATAGATGAGTAATATAGCTACATTAATGTATTTATATTGTAAATAGCAATCACATTGATTTGGAAGGGCTTCTTTGAGGAGACTCTGCTGGACGTTTTGGAAGGCTCTTGGTTGGATGTTTTGATGGGTTCTTGGCTGGAGTCTTCTCAGGAGTCTTGGCCGCAGGTTTTTCTGGAGTCTTGGCTGCTTTCTTAAAGAAAGCGTCCAAGGAAGTTTGGACAGATGCTCTCCAGGGGGATGGGTGACGCAGCGAACTTGTTCGCTGGCGTGGTGTGGCATCCGATCAAGTGTTGTAAAGTCGAAACTGATGTCAGAAAGTTGAAATGGTGTCAATTTATAAACGTTGTAAGTGTGAAATATTTTAAGTGCGAAACGTTGCAAGTCAAGGACTGTCTGTACATTTTATTTTTTATTTATCTATTTTTACACACGCACAAAACAGTGATAAGTTAGTGCCTAGCTCTGCTTATGTATACACTCTACACAACCCAAATTGTTTAAAAAAAAAAAAAAAGGGGGGGGGGGGGCAATTCAGTTCTTCCTTTAAATATACTACCAGAGTCATTATACCTATTCAGATTGCAGCTAGGGACCTGAGAAGAGAGTGCAGATCAGAGGTCAGCAACCCCTGACATGCACTCCAGAGCATGGTATGTGGAGGCATTTTGCTTGCCACAGGGCAGACAGCAGGGAAAGGATCAGGGCTGTGCTGCTACAACAAGGATTTGGCCCCTTGAAGCTTCCCATCGTCCACCTGGAAGTGTGCACGCACCTGACTCCAGCAACAAGCCAGGCTAGGGCCCTGCAGATCTTGGTGCAGCTCCTTTCAGCCTCCCTGCCACCTGCTGCAAACAGCCCAGGCTCTGTGGCAAGCAGCAGAAGCCTGTCCAGAGCCGAGGCCAACTGTGATAGGCAGCTGGGAGGCTGCAAGCTGTTGCACGGAGGTCTGCAGAGCCCTGGCCTGGGTTTTTGCTGGCATCGGGTGCATGCATGCCTCAGGGCAGACAGCAGGGGAGCTGAGAGGGGCCTAATCCTTGTTGTGGCAGTGCATTCCCAGCCCCTTCCCTGTCGTCCGCCTCAATGTGCGTGTGCACTCACTGCCAACAACAAACCGGGCCGGGGCTCCACAGACCTCAGTGCAGTGGCTGGCAGTCTCTGGGCCACCTGCCACAGCTGACTTGGGCTCTAACCAGGCCCCTGCTGCCTGCCACAGAGCACAGGCTGCTCAGTGGGAAGGCTGCAAGTAGCTGCACTGAGGTCTGCAAAGCCCAGGTCAGGCTCCCTGCCTGGAGGTGCACATGTACCTGCTGCCAGCAGACAGCAGCGAAGGGGCTGGGGCTACACTGAAACATTAAGGAACAGGACCCTCACGGCTGCCTCACCGTCTGCTCCTGGTACAACAACATCTAAAAAGTTGAGGTTGGGGTGTTTTGAGCACTCTGGCCAAATATGTTGCTGACCCCTGACCTGGACCTTGGCAATAGCATCACATGAATCTAAGAATGAATCTAAGTTAGCAGTTCTCAAATTTTTTAGACTAGAGGCTCCCATTGGAAAATGTCACCTCTCAGTTTTCACTTGCTTTATGTCTACAGAAAAACAGAGCAATTCTTTTGCTGAAAAGGACTCAGAAAGACCACAACAGGTTAGAATGTTTTTAATATTATGGATTCCTACTTGAAATCTCTGAGTTTATATCTCGTGAATAATCATGTTTGCATACGTAAGTGCACATTGCATGACATTCTGTGGCACTCTGGGAAGGACTCAAGGCACCACAAGGTGCTGCGGCATCCTGGTTAAGAATCACTTGTCTAGGTTATAGGCCATGCCCTGATGTAGATAACCAAGCTAGCTTGAAACAAATTAACTCTCTCAGTCATCAGGAAAGAAATAATCTAACTCCTATACTCTGCTTCTCAGATGTAAATCTGCTTTAGAATCTTCACTGTTCTGAAAATTGGCAAAAGAATTTCCAACAATCATGGGCTATATTTTCATTGTTCTTGCTTCTATGGCCAAACCTACAGAATCAGAAGTCTCTGAAGTAAAGGAGCTAGTTTCTGTTTCAGGCATATTTCATTGTAATTAAGAGGGCAGCTTTCTGCAGGGGCTTTGTGAATTCTTCCAAGCACTATTCAAAAGGTAAGTTATCATCAATAAAGTGGTATGGCTATGCTGAAAACGTTAGACACATGAGGCAGTTGTACTTAAGGGCCAGGGTAACAATCGACATGGCTAAGCAGCAAAGACATTAGAGCGGCGGTATCAACCATATGGCCTGCAGGCTCGATTTGGCCTCCCTGTGGCCCAGTGGGCTATTGGAAGTTGGGGGCCTGCTGCAGAATTCAGGGTCCTTTGACTCCTATGGACATGGCCATTGGCAGCAGGTGGGCAAACAATACAGCCCTTTCTTGCCCAGTTCCTGCCCAAGCTGCATCACTGCCCATCCAATTCAGACCCGCCACAGTGCCACTGGCCCTACAGATCTGATGTGGAGGAGTCCCAGCAGTCCAGATCTAGCCCAGGGCCTGGTACCAGTTTGACACCCTTGCATTACAGCGTAAGAATCCCACAACTCTGCTGGGTCCCAATACAGGGTCACCAAGATAGTCGGACCATGCAGCAACCTCAAAAAACCCAAGAAGAAAAATCTGCCAAGATGAAAGCACAAGCAACAGTACTGGTATACTCAAAAGCTCATCTTATGCTCTAGTTTTCTTGCCCCCTTTGGAAGACCCCAAGCACTCTTGAGATGGTGTGGTTCCTGGGAAACCTTGCAAACAGCCACCCCTAAAAAATGTTAAGGCCTTTGGTTTTCTTTTAAAGAAACAAAAGCAGAGAAATCGGTATGTCAGAGGTTCAACTTTTAATGACCTCACAAACAGAAGAAACATCTTCAGCATTATTTCAATGCTTCAGACAAACTTTAGTTTGCATTTGTGCAAACTGAGCTATAAAGCATTCTCTGCTCTGTGGTTTTAGACTATTGATTTTTTTCAGTGAACCTTCTGTTTTCCCTCCTAATTGCTAGTCAGCTTGGAACTCAATACTAATTATGCCACCTAATAGCACAACTTGCTTTTAACGAGAGCTGATCAAGCGTGAAGTGCGTATGCTCATGCCATACCAAATTTCCACCTGTCATTCATTGAAAATGTTCTTAAGAGGGTTATGAAAATCAAAACTTTATCCAGAATCAGTGCTAATCCACTTAAAAATCTTGCCACACATTTCGGTGTGTATTTTGGTCTCATAACTCTCAAAAATATCTATAAATTGCTATTTGCTCAATAATTTGGCCAATAAATTATAACAACTTCCTTTTAACTGTTTGGTCTCAGAGTGAGGTTATAAACTTTTCATTTCATCTGTCTAAAATGAGCATTCCTGTATTTGATACAAAATAAAGTCAAAGTTTGAAAAAAAAGGTAATCTTCATAAGTATTCTAGATACAGACGAGAACCTGATGGCATTTAAGACAAATGCAAGGTTTTCCACCCTGGGAGGAAAAACCCGCAGCATGCTTATAGGCTCGGCAGTGCTACACTGGCTAGCACTTTGGATGAAAGGGACTTGGGGGTCATGATTGACCACAAGATGAACATGAGCCTTCAGTGTGATGCTGCAGCCAGTAAAGCAAGCAAAACGCTGGCTTGCATCCATAGATGCTTCTCGAGCAGATCCCAGGACATCATTCTCCTGTTGTACTCAGCCCTGGTGACGCCGCAGCTGGAGTACTGCGTCCAATTTTGTGCTCCACAATTCAAAAAGGATGTGGAGAAGTTTGAGAGTCCAGAGGAGAGCCACATGCATGATCAGAGGTCAGGAAAACAGACCTTACTATAAGACAGAGCTATGGGACTCCTCAGCCTGGAAAACTGCAGGCTCAGGGATGATTTGGTGGCCACCTATAAGTTTATCAGGGGTGCTCACCAGGATCTGGGGGAACGTTTGTTCACCAGAGCGCCCCAAAGGATGACAAGATCTAACGGTCACAAACTCCTCCGTGACCGTTTCAGGCTGGACATAAGGAAGAACTTCTTTACTGTCTGAGCCCCCAAGGTCTGGAATAGACTGCTTCCGGAGGTAGTTCAAGTGCCCACCATGAACGCCTTCAAGAGACATTTGGATGTTTATCTTGCTGGGATCCTGTGACCCCTGCTGACTTCCTGCCCTTTGGGCAGGGGGCTGGACTCGATGATCTTCCGAGGTCCCTTCCAGCCCTAATGTCTATGAAATCTATGAAGTCTATGAAATCTATAATACATTATACTGCCATCTTGTACTTTATGATCTAACACCACTTTCTGGCAGAAAATTCAGAACATGTTTCTCTTTAATTCAGCAAACAGAATAAAATTATCTGCATGTTTACATTTTCTTAAAACCACAGCAGCTGAGCCAGATTTCTGTTCTGGAGAAACTCAGTAGAAGCTTTAGTTAAAAATAGCATTTTCTGTCACACGAATGAACAGGACTTTCTGGGGAAGGATCATTACAGCTTTTGTAAAAGAAGGTCATGCCTGAATAATCTGCTAGAGCTCTTTGAGAGTATCACAGGCATGTGGATCATGGCAATTCTTCTTGATATAGTGCATCTAAGTTTTCAAACAGCTTTTGACCATTAGAGGTCAGGTCTACTTGTGGACCAGGATCTAGCTAAAGGACAGGAAGTCAAGAATGGGTTTAAGCGGCTAGCTCTTATAATGTAGGGAGATAAACAGTGGGGCCCCTGTATGGGGGCCTGTGCTGTTTAACATATACATATATTATCTGGATGGTAGACAGGTGAATACGGAGGTGGACAAATTAGAGAGGACACCAAATTATTCAGAGCGGTAAAAATAAAAGCTGACTGAAGAAATGCAGAAGAATCCTGTAAACTTTAGCTTCCAGAGACTCTCTCCTACACATTCCTGTATCATTGGTGCCAATCTTCCCAAATATCACAAACAAAACTATCCATGTTCCCAGTGACTAAACCCATCATTACTAAAACCTTCTATTTGGACACTGGGAACCCTCTCCATGGAAAGAGATCCTCAGTCCGAGAGGATGCTGACACTGCAGCTGAATCCCAGTTATGGGATCTTTTCCCTTTTTTCCAGCTGGTTCTTTTCCCTTCTCTCTAGCTTCTTGCCCAACTGCCTCATGACTTTCATTCTCTTTGGCAGCACACAGAATGCCTTCATTGAGTTTGATCCCCACTGTGTGAAATCAATTCCAGTTAACTGTATTTGCTTGTTTTTGGTTCTCAAGCAATCTCTACTATTGCATCAGAATTTCATTTAAATTAAACAGAAAAACGTGGTTTAATAAATTCATTTTTCTCCTGATGTGCATAATTCTTATTAATATTAATAATATCAACTACATACGGATTTAAGGGAAAATCTTTCATTAATAATGAATGTTTTTACCTAAGTTAGCACATACCTAATTGTACAAGTATATTTTGGTTTTAAGGGATGAAAAAAAGCTTTACAACAAGCACATATCGAACTGCCCAGTATTAAGAACATCATCCGCTGAGATACCATAAGATAGGTATACCTGTTGAATTTTCAGTTACAGAAGTGCTCACATGACTAACATACTAAACAACTTGTGGAGACAAATGATCAAAACAAGGCCTCCAGTGATATGGGCACAACTTCCTGTACAGATGTTGAGCAAAATCATTTGCACATATATGAGCATTTATACACATGCATAGTTTAGACACAGCAGTTTAGCCCAGATGCATTTTATCTGTGTGCATCAATTCTGTAGCTATGTTGATCTGAGAAAAATAAATACATAAAGCTCTTGGGTCAGAGTCTTTTATTAGACCAACTAAATAGTAGCAAAAAAATTCCTTTCTTTGCAAGCTTTCGGGCACATAGACCTTTCATCAGGCTGAGGAGAATTCGAAGATTGTAATAGTCCTCCTAGGTAGGAAATAAACTCCAGTTTGCACAGGGAAGTTAGAGGCTGGAAGTGCATTTACAACAAACGATGTATGTGCCCGAAAGCTTGCAAAAAAAGGATTTTTTTTGCTACTATTTAGTTGGTCTAATAAAATATATCACCTCTGACCCAAGAGCTTTGTGTATTTCAATTACTTTTCTGCACAAGTGAAACAGTCCACAGAAACTGAACATACATTTTGTGTGTACATTAAGAGAAGGTAGATTTAGTGCACTTGGAACTTTGGTCCCCTTCATACTCATTTCACTGACTTCTGTTCTTTTTTGAATGAGCAACTGCGGAATAAGAAATCATCCACAAACTGAACTGTGTTAAGTATGATTTAAACAGGGACTATGACTTCTTAGCTCATTACCTGGATTAGCTTTTGTGACCCCCTACATTCCTATGGGTTTGCTGCTCATTTGCTTTTCTCTCCTGGGACTGCCCCTCTTCCCTCCCCTTGTCTTTTGTATTCTAATTTCTCTCTCCTTATACCTCTGCTTTCAGCACCTCCTTTCAGTGTCTGATTAAATGAACTTGGGTTTGTGATGGCTTGTGCTACACGTACACCAAAACTTATTTGGTCTATAAAGATGCACATCTACCCTACCTTCTGACTGACTGTAGACCAACATGACTAACTACCTCTTCCTCTTCAACACTTTGGGATTGATTAAACATTTAGGTCTTGCCTTCAAGACTATCTACCACCTCATCTTTTCCTTTGCCCATGATCCAATTCAGCCCCTATTGGTACCCTTTTCAAAAATGATGCCAGCCTCTCCCATTTTGGCACTTTTTTCAGCACATATGCCTCACAGACTCCATAACAGACAGAAACAGCTTATGACTGTGAGATGCTTCACAGAGCTCCTTACCCTGCAAAATCCAGGCCAGAGTGATTCTTTAGATTAGGGGCTAGGTTTATATATGCCTCTGACTCTTCCTTCTTCCCGTCACCTAAGTTCCTTCTCGGACTGGGCACAGGGGCTATGCATCAAGCCAGGGGTGGCTAACCTGTGGCGCTCGTGCCCCAAGTGGCACAGGCAGCCTCTATATGTGGAATGCAGCAGAGTGGGGAAAGGACAGGCAGCAGAAAACAGCAGCAGATTAGGCAGGAAGCAAAAAGCAGGGGAGCCAACTGGGCAAAAGAAGGGAATTGGAGTGGCACTCTGGGAGGGTGTGGCTAATTTGTGGCACTCCTGATAAAAAGGTTGGTCCTCACTGCATTAAGCAGGTTAGCTCTCACTGCGGGGTTACTGTTCTGCAGACTGTCTCCCTGCAAGCTGTCCTCTGCACTTTCCTGCAGCCATTTAGCATTGCTGATTCTCTCTCTACCAAACAACAGGGGCTCTTATTCCCTCAATAGCAACCTGGAGCTTTGCAGTTTAGAGCCTGCCTCTCTCCTCAGCCCCTTTATTCTGGTGCTGCTCCACCAAGTAACAGGGGTTAGGGGCCCCTGTTACACCTGGGCTGGTCATGTTTAATTTTCATTAACAGTTTGTATGATGGAGTAGAGTACACTAGATTACCCAACGGTATCAAGCTGGAAGAGGGTTGAAATACTATGAAGGACAGGATCAGTATTATGAAGGACAAGATTAGTATTCCAAATGATCTGGGTGAATTGTAGAAAGAATCCAAAAATTAATAAAATGAAATTCAATACAGGTGAAGAAATAAAGCGCATTTAAAAAAAGAAAAAGGAATAGCTTCCTTAGGCAGCAATATAGCCGAAAAAAACTGGAAAGTATAAGGGAATACAAACTAAATATGAATCAACATAACGTGGTGTTGCTCCCAGAAATGCATATTTCATTCTAGGTTGTATTAAGAGGCAAATAAAATGTAAGCAATGGGAGGAGGGTAATTATTCCTCTCCACTCTGTACTGGTCAAGCTGCAGCAGGATTAACGTGCCTAGTTTTAGGAACTGCACTTGAAGATGTACAGAGTCCAGAGAAGAGTAAAACAAACTATGTGAGGTTTTGAAAATATGATCTATGAGAAAATACTGGAGGAGTCGAGTTTGTCTAGTTTTAAAAAGAAAAGTCAGGAAAGAGACATGACAGCAGTCTTCCAATGCTTAAGCGATTCCTGTCAAGAAAATGGTGATCAACAGTGCTCCTTGTTCATTTGTGGAAGAAATCAGCTTAATTTTTGGCAAAGAAAATTTAGGATAGGTATTGGGAAAAGCTTTTTAAGTATACCAGGAGTAAAGCTTTACAAAAGGATACAAAGGGAGGTTGTGGAATCTTCTTCATCAGAAGTTTTTAAGAATAGATTATACAAATTTTGTTGGGATTGGCCTCATTACGCTGAATCCTGCCTCAGTGCAAGGGCTTGGACTAAATGGTCCCTTATGGCTCTGCATTTCTAAGATTAAGTGAAAGATATAACCACAGCTCAGTTATAATCACTTCACATATATCTATGAAAGTAATGAATTCTCAAAGTCACCAACTTTTTTGCTCAATAACTTATTCAATGGGTAATATTAAGTAGAAGGTTTTGGCAAAGTCAACTACTTTACATTAAACAGATTTAAAGTCAAATGTGGAACAGTGAATAGAATATAAACTGAAACTCCACACAAAATCTCAGGGTACCTCGCTGACTTGTTTGAAAAAGATGAACTCTATTGTAGTCATACTTCCCATTATAAATAATTTGTTCCTGTAATACGTTAATAATCTCCAGAGATCTACATTAATTTTTCAAAAGAAGAACATGCAGAAAAAGTAAATAGCTTCATTCTTCTTAACCTGACAATAAAGGCTAAAGTTGTAAATATACATCCTTATTAAAAAATACACGAAGACCACATAGATATTGCATAGGTCATTATTCCATTCCCAGAAGTAAAGAAAGTAAAAAGAGCAGAATATAAATCTTTCTTTTAACTCGCACCAGGTGCATGGGGAACTTTAAGGAGAAATTGCTCATGTTCAAGCTTATAAAATATGGACTGCATTTCACAGCTAATTTTAAATATGGCAAAACAGGCATGCAATTTGGCAGTTTGTGCCAACATGTGCTAATGTGTGTAAAGTCTGCAGGAAAAACATAATACATGCATCCAATATGGCTAGTATTAAAAAAATAAAAACAAAAACCTGACTACACAAATACTTGTCTGAAGTTAAGTAGGAACAGATGCTCTCCCTCTCACCCATTTAGTGAAAGGAAACAAATCCTACAGCCTGGCCTGTGAACAGCATCTTCTCTGAAGCTTATGAAACTTGAAGGCACTTTTAAAAACCTGATCTAGGCTTCCTGACCCTAAGCCTCTGCTTTAACTCCTTGGTCTTCCTTTCCTCCACATTAAATGCTAGTCACAAAATCTCAGACATGGCAAGTTATAATTTTTTTTCTAATATTACATTTATCTTCACATTTATAAAACTTGACATCTTGCTCAATGGACACAATCCTTCTTGAACTTGTGAATTCTCTTTACTTTATGAGACAATCAAGTATCTCTAAGCAAGACAGGAAAGTTCTCATTACACAAAAGTGGAACAAGAGAGCCAAATCATACTGTTCTGAATCAAAATTATGCAAGAATTTTAGCTTCATGGGCACAACTGTTAACAGAACAATAGTCAGTCATTAGCAGAGATCCTGCATCTTCTCTGATTTAAAAGATCCCCAGTTTTCAGATTAAAGAAAAGTAACCCCAAATACACATTTTTCCGTGATTAAAATGAAACACCACTATATACGTGTAGTGGTGCTTCACTTTAATCATGGAGAAATATGGATTTGGGGTTACTTTTTTTAAATAAGAAAACTGGGGATTTTTTTAAAATCAGAGAAAACCAGGATCCCTGCGTCATTAGTATTAAGAAGCCATGATGGAACAAAAAAAGTCAATATGGAACTTGAAGGTGGCCATGGCCTCGAGAAAAACATATAATGGTCAATGTCAGGTATAGTACCAAGCAGTCAGTATTTCTAAACAAATCAGCACAATAAATAGCTGAATTTTCAACAGGTGTTTAGGAGCTTTTCTCTACTGAACTGTTGTATTGTACAACACTGTGTGTTATAATACAAAAGTATCACATTCTGGTCTGGCATCAGATAAAGAACATTAATATTCACCACACCGTGCCACTCCAAACTGCTATTTTCCACCCCCTCCAGAAAAAACAGACTTCTGAGGACGAGAAATGGCAACATGTGTTCACAAGTTTTATCATCCAAAGGGCTAATACCTTTCTTCATACTGAGTTTCACTTGCAAAAGTATGAAATAATAATACTTAAAGGTCTGATTCTGTCATGGTTTCAACTACTATTATGTGAAGCAAAAAAATAAATATGATGATGCACATACTTCTCAGCTTGAAGCTTTGTCGTCTTCACTATCAAATCCTGGGTCTGTTCCTTTGCTGCCTAGAATATAATTGGAATCAATGTAAGTATATACACTGCTAAACTAATTCCATTTTTTGCTTTTAAAAATATTTTTAGGGAACTCAGATTACAGCGATTTAAGTGAAGTACCCTTTAAAATAAGTCAGCCATGTTAAAATGACCACTAATCAGTCCTTTCCTAGTTTTTAATATTGCTGCATTAGAAGGCATAATAAGAACTGAATATAAAATTCTTGACCTTGGGCACAAAAGCATTTCAAGGTGCAATGCAATTAGCTTAGATAATTTTACTCTGTCCTTTAATTGCAAATAAATTGCTGCAACAAATGAGGAGTTGGGCAAGCTCATTTGAACACAAAAGGAATTAAATGTACCATGCTTACATTTAACATGAGGGAAAAAGCTCCTTTGTGTTGGATTTGAGCACAGGATGGCAGGGGAGTAAGTGGCAGCTGCAGCTCCAGCTCTGGCCTGGGGTCAGAATCAGAGCTGCAGCCCATCCACCCCAACTCTGTCTCAACCACCACCCTCTTCACCCATCACCTCTGACCATGTCCCCACTTCCCTGCCACTTATCCTCAGGCTCTGGCTGGGCTCCAGCCCCACTCAAGCCCAGGCCACAGAGCACATGGTTTCTCCGGCCCCAACCCAAATCCACAGCAGCATAGTGCTGGCAGCACTGTCCCGGCCTTGGGTTGGGGCCACTGCATGCTGCCCTGTAGCCCAGACTGGAGCTGGAGGATAAGTGGCAGTGTGGGGGCATATGGGGACAGGGCAGGGCACATGTTGGAGAGGGAAGCAAGTAGTAGGGGGTTACAGGCAAAGCAGAGGGCCCGTATGGGGGGGCAAGGGGTAGGGTTCAGGCCACTTGACTCCCCCTGCATGTTCCTTCTTCCCCACCCCCAATGCCTGCCTTCTGCCACTTTTTTCCTTGCTGCAAGGGGCGGGCAGGCGGTTGGGGGAATGACACGAATTTAAAATGACTCTCCAGTAATTCTAGATATGGATAACTACAATAAATTTATACATTTTTTTCATGTATAGAATCCAATTATTGGAGGGTCTTCTTAAATTCAGAGTGGTCTTGGATTCAGATAAATACAGCATTAAAGTAACCCACAGCACGGACAGATCCCAACACTTGCCATCTCTATTTAATCCTGTCATCTGGGCTAGCTGCAGAACTGTAAAGCTCAAGTATAATACCTTCAACAACCCAACTCAGACTCTGGAAGCTGGATGGTTAAAGTATAAAAGATCTGTTCGGAAAATGATTCTCAACCAGGGTGCCACCAGATCGTTTGAAAGGGGCCAGGAGATGCGAGGAGATAGACAGGTAAGCACAGGTTCAGGCTTGTTCCTGCCTGGCTGTTAGGGCAACTCACCCACCCAGTGGATGGTCAGATCCATTAGAACTATAGCTCCACTAAATGTCCAAATAGAATAGGATGAGAATATGTATCCCAGCAAGTTCGTAATTAATGCTAATCAATCAAATGCCACCCTGTCCTATTTTCTGCCTAATACTAATCAATTATTGACAATACATCCATGTTTCTTGTAGAAAGTGTAGACCCTGTTTCAGTAACAAGAGAAATTAAAAGGGGAAAAATTGGTTGAGTATCAGGAAAAAAAAAATTCCTGAAATAGCCAGCTATGGAAAAGTAAAAGTAAAAGTATTCTAAGTGAATCAGTGTGGGGAGGGGGAGAAATCTGAAGACAGATTCTCTTGAATAACCCTGTAACGAACTCAAGTTGGCATATTGAACATTATGGTCAAATGAATGTACTAGCAAATATGCAAGTAAGCCAGCCAAGCTTGAGACTCCTTAGACCTTTCATAAAATGTAAACATTCATTCAAGCCATTCATTTTCAAGACCTTAGAATGCCTACAAAGAGAGATTTAGGAATAAATCAAAAGATGTCAGCACAGTTATTAATGCACTGGTATTGCATTGGCCATGAGGGGGAGTCATGCGTTAAGTAGACTCAGGCTTGAATACTTGATATGATTAGAGAAAGAGGAGTTGAGAGATGGAACGAACATACCTAATCAACCATCTCTGTATTTGCCATTATTTTGAAGCATGAACACATACAAATGTTACTCATCATAGCTAAAAAACATCCTCTAAAAATTGTGGATCTATTAACATCTTGTCATATTGAGTGCTGATATAAACTTATTCTTCAAAAAATTTGGGGACATCTGAAAGCAACTGCGAAACAAGTCTGAATATACACTAAAATGGATGAAGTCTAACATCAGACATCTCTGAAATACTGTCCTCCTGAGGAAAAGTGTTCTGTTATTGCAATGGCCAAGAGGTCTTCCATTCAACAGCACAAATTTGTTTTTAGTTTGGAAAAATTTAAGACAACCACTAAGCACATAGCATGGGTGAGATTATTTTACAGCTCTTCAACTAGTGCAATCAGAGTACTTCACCATCTATCTTTGATATGCGTGCGCCAATAGAGATATTTTGGGCCAATACCGATGGCCAATTTTTAACGAGCCATATTGGCTGATACCTATCTGATTACAGATATGCAGCCAGGCAGCTTGGAGAGCAGCATCCAGCTGGTAAGTCTGTTGTGGGGGAAGGGGCAAGGGGCAAGGGGGAAGGGAAGGAGCGTGGGGAAAGGGGGACAGATTAAGGTCCCCACAGCGAGGGAGGGAGTGGGGCTGGGGCAGGTGCTGCACAGCCGAGGCATGATGTGGGACAGAGCTGCAAGTGGCTCGTCCAGGGGGCACAGGGAGGGGCTGGCTGTTCCCGCCACGAAGCACATCCTGGAAGGGCATGGAGGAGGCGTGTGCCCCTGGATCTGCACATGGGGCAAGGGAGGGCTACCATTGCAGGCTGGGTCAGCACTTGGTTCTCAGGGGGCTGCACTGGGCTGTGCTCGGGACAGGCGGTGGCACCACTGGGAGGCAGGCTACGGGGGGACATGCCCCCCATGCCCTCCCGGGGCGCATGCAGCAGTAGGAGCTGCCACCCCCAGACAAACCACTCGTGGCTCCGTCCTGCACTCCACCCTGGCTGTGCAGCGTCTGCCCCATCCCTCCCTCACTGTGGGGGCCTCAATCTGCCTTCCCCACGCCCCTTTCCTCACAACAGATATACCAGCCAAACCCAGCTGCTCTCCATGCTGCCGGACTGCATTCCTGGCTGCCTGCATGCTGTGCTACTGCTGCAGGCATGCACGGGGCATTTATCGGCGACATTATTGTCCACACCAGCCAACAAAAAAAGCCGATTGCCAATACTGCCAATCTTCCTTATATCAGTACCGATCCAATATGGGACCGATGTATTGGTACACCTTTAATCTTTGCCCTTTAGGTTAGGTACACAGGATGATGGGAGGGAAGGCAGAAAGTGCAAGATGTTTAACTCAAAACTCCATTGCTCAGAAAGGAGCTTGTGCAGACGTGGATAAATCTAATTTATTCTGCTTTTTTCTGTACTCATGTTATTCAGTGTTCAAAGACAGTTTGAAAAATCCAGTCACTTCACTCATTTCCTTAAGATTAACTGCCAAGAGTGGTATCAACTTTGTCACAAATGACCATTTGGTATTGAAATAGCGATAGAAGTATGCTGAGCAGCAGCTCCTATCATCTTGCAGTTTTCTGGGCTCACCCCCTCAGCTGCTGGCTGGCAGAAGGGCCTCACCATTTGCTTCTGAGCAGCAGGGAGGCGAAAATCAGAGTTTTAAATATGCTGCAGTTTTTGCCTCCCAGCCAGTCAGCAACAAACAAAAAGGCCACTGGGGCCACTTGGCCAATCAGCGGCAATAAGCAGTGAGCAGCAGGGCCCCTCCTCCATTCAGAAGTGGGGGCACATAGGGGAAATTGCACGATTAAAGGAGCCACCATGCAATGTACTTCTGCTGCAATTTTCGTAGGTTCCTACAAATTGGGTACAGTTCGAGAGATAGGGTCACTGCTGTTCCAGATTAAATGGCAGCTGTTATACTGTAATGCTCAGGCTGGAAACAGACGCTGCCTTTGTGCTGCCATAAAAATTTGTATAGTGGCACAAAGGCCAAGCAAACACACGTGCCTAGCCATTGTTGTGCCACAAACACCCAAAACTTGTCACTGCAACGCAGGTGGCATCGATTTATGCAACTTTTTTGAGACAACCACCTGTATGGTTTATGGCAGAAGCATGGGGGTTGGTTATCCCTGCTCTTCTACGGCTTCAGGCAGGCACATCCAGGGCCCGATCCTGCACACCCCAGGCTGATACTATGGCACAAGAGGGAATTCCCAGGGAGTGCAAAATCAAGTCTCTGAAGTCCCAGCAGCACCTTCCCAGATTTCCCTGCTTGCTTCCCCACAACTCCCAAGATTCCTTGGCATGGTGTAGATAACTGGGGTGGGATCCCAGAATGGCATGGCACCCAGGAAATCCCTGGGCACACCTCTACAAGGAAGGTGGGATCCCAGAATGGGGCAGGAAACAGCACTAATATATATATATATATATATATATATATATATAGTAGTGTTTCATTTTAATCATGGAAAATATGGAATTGGGGTTACTTCTTTTTAACTGAAAATTGGGGATTTTTTTAAAATCAGAGAAAACCAAGATCCCTGCAGATGATGCATTTAATTTTGCAAAGTCTGTTTATACCCTCAGTATGCATATACCTATAGCAAAACACATGTAGTAAAACCACTAACTTTAACCTCGCTTCATCCAGGATTGTATTCAGGGAGATTTAGCTTACTTGTATCCCTATAATTTAAGGCAACACTTAAGAACGTAAAGAAGCTGTTACACACTAAGTAACAGCTCCCCCTCCCCTTCTGATGCCCTTTCAAGTATACATTTGTTTATGTCCTTTACAAAATTATATTTTAAGATAAGGTAAACTGTAGCTGTAACAAGAAGGCCCTTCTTGCCAGCACTCCCCATTTTGCGCATTTCTTTTTCCTTCTGAGTCTTGGCAGAGACCTAACATACTCATTGCATGGGTGTGGCAAGGCTCAGAGCAAGTCAGAAAGCTGAAGTGGCTTTCTGTAGGAGAAACCTAGAAACTATATCTAAATATAAATTAAGCTCAGTGTCACTGAAGAAAACAAAAGAACTAAAATATCCACTTCAAAGACTGTAAGTATATCCTGGTGCTAACCTAACTCACTTACTGTTGCCAGTAGCCTTTGATCCTCACTAACTTGCATTGCATTTTTATATTGCATCTGTCTCATCTTTACCATGGCATTTTGTATTTTAGATTTTATACTTTTAAACCCTTAAGGAATGTACTCCCTGTAGAATGAAGTTACACCCTGGACCACTATTAAACCTGCACTGAAATTGTAATTGTAAAGTGACAAAATCTGCTATATTGGTTTGCTCGCTTGAGTGAATGCAAGTGCATGATGATCAGTAGCTAATTAAATGACAATAGCCTAGCCAGAGGAACTTACCATTACAAAACTCTACTGTACAAGCCATTTTAGGCTAATCACGCCAAGGAACTGATTCCTGGGACTGAGCACCCAGCCTATTGACTACTCCTGCAACCCTTAACAATACCATTGTTAATTAATCAAAATCACAAACTGACTCCCAAAACTGCACTACCAGCAGGCAAGACCCCTGTGACTAACAGCTGTTAGGGGGACAGTGACCTCCAGACTGGGTAGCCAAAATGATGTTGGGGGAAATCACACAAGGCTGCCAGAAAGGGCTAAAAGGCAGTGAGTGAAGCATGACCCTCAGTGGCATCCTCTCATCCAGCACCTGACCTACTGAGACAGAAGGACAAGCAGGCAACCCTCTTTTGGAGAAGACATTGCCTTGAAGGAAGCTGACCATCAACAGCAGACTCCAGGGCCTTGGATAGGTAGATATACCAACACCAGTGCTCTCACAATCACTACAGCAGCTACTATCCACTTTACTACATGAGTTTGAGTGACATGGGTTTGAATGACTGTGTATATGTTAAGATGGCCAGTAACCCATATAACTCAAAGTTTGCATTTATGATTTATTGGTAATTTCACATCCCATACAATAAGTTAGAATTCATTATGATCCCATGAGTTGGTGCTTTGTAGCCAACAAAGCAACACAAATCACTTTTTCCTTGACTAAAATTTTGGCTTACAGAAGTAGAACTACTTGAAGCGGGGCAAGTTTTCACAGCAAACTCTGGCCACCAATTAGATTTTCATGACTCCTATTTAGAATGCTGTGGGCAGCACTGACAGTCATGTTCATCTCACTTAACTTTTTGCACTTCAGTAATAAGTAACAAATAGGGCACCTAATCTGTTGTCCATGGACCTCCATGATGCCTGACTTCCCCCTTTCCCTTATTCTTATCAGATATGCAGGTCTCTAGCTTGTAAACTTGGTACATTTTAAAGTTATGCTTTAGACATTTTCTGGCAATGAAAAGAACAGGAAGGGTTGTTACTCAGAAATGGATTATAAGTTATAAAGTGAGAAAATTCTATAAAATAAATGTTAGTTTTGTGGAAGCAGGCAGAAGTGAATACCATTCAGTTTTAAGAAATTAGAAAAACTACCTGCCCTCTGAAGTAAGTATGGAAATATGGGCACATTTCCATCAAGTATCAACAATTAAACTGCTGCAGATTTAAGCACTTTTTCTTCTGCTACTCAGTACTTTAACAGAATTAGGATGGGCTCATCACCATTATGAATAAATATTACCAGGTTATTTTGTTAACTGTAACTTGTAAGCAACAGTCATGCCCTGGAACTGCTTTAGAGGTTTGAAATACTTGCATCTCTGAAAGGCTGGAAATGCAGACTTAAGGTAATCACTGAACTCAAAATTGTGGGAAGACAAGACTTCACAGAACAACCTTAATTCCACGTGAGAATTTGGCAACAGCTAAATCAGTAGAGTCACTTCTGGCTACAGGCATGTTGTAACATGTTTTATGAGCAACAATATTTGAATTAAAAAAGTTGAATCTCATTTTTACTATCCCTAGCTGGTTTTCACATAGCCAATTATGGTAATGTGCTATTAGACTTCGATTTAGCTAGGATAAGAAATTAGTGAAGTATGCTAAATGAATCGTTTCATATT
>NW_005842167.1:1276514-1279985 GCF_000455745.1 Alligator sinensis | reverse complement strand
AGCACTTTTCTTAGTTTAGGGAAAATTTCACTACTACCAACTTTAAAGCAAAAAATGAAATCTAATAAAACAAAGGGTGGATTTCAAAGATTTTCCTGCTAACTTTTTTCTAAATAGCACTTCAAGATGCATCTAAATTCCCACTCCCCATCCCTCCTTGCATCTGGCAGATCATTTTTGGCAATAAGAGGTGTATTGCTGTGGCTGGATTATGAAGTTTCCAGGCTGAAATTTATGCTTGAATCTGAAATTTTAGAAATGAATGTTGTTATTACACAAATGCAAAAAGAGTCACCACAGACCATAATAAGGAAATGCAGTTTTTAATGGCAACAAGAATAAAATTAAGTTGTCCAGGACTAAAAACTTGGAACTACATGATTCTGAGAAGCATACTGAATAGATTTCTCTTCCCTTCTCTCCCCAAAAGGGACGTATTTTAAAGAACACAAAACAGAAATGACTACACTTCCTTTCTTATGAGAAACACAGTTAAGGAGAATCAGGGTCCTTCTTTTATGAAGAACAGTGAACACTATTAAAAAAATGCCACCAACAAGACTGGAGAAGAGAGGGGAGAAAGAGACTGGCTCCAAGGCAGCTAAATACATTTCTATAGTATGCCTTATTTAGTTTAGAGAACTCCCAGAGCTGTGCTGGATGCTTTGCATACACAGACTAAGAAAATACCTTGCTCCAAAGTTTGTAATACAAATTAAGTGGAGAAAAACAAAAGGAATGTGAGTAAGAAAAAACAAAACAAATAAGCAACAAACCAGGCTCTGGCTCTCTTCTGGATCCCTAACCATTGCAGTGTGCATCTCCCTTCCCATCTTTTTACACTATTTGAAGTATTCCCTTCACCCTTCTGGCTCCAATGCTTGTCCCCCTTTCTTTCCATTTAGCTATCTGGTGTAAGTAAAACATCCACCTGGATGATAGCAATGAAGTTTATAGCTGAAAGAAAGGGCATAGCTTTCTGAACAGTTGGCCACTCATGATGCCTGCTGATTATACAACAGCATTCACATACTCTAAACAAGGAATGGCACCCGTGCTGGGGGTAGCCTAGAGTGTGGCATGCAACAGCATTTTGTCTGGCACATGTGCCTCTGGGCAGATGTCAGGGAAGGGGCCAGGTCTGTGCTGCCACAACAAGGACTGGACCCCTTGTGGTTCCCATGCCATCTGCCCCTGGCACACCAACATCTTATGAGTCAAGGTTGCAGGTGTTTCTGGAACTCTGCCCAAAAACATTGTTTACCTCTGCAACTTGTGTATAACAGTGGGAGTCGCATGGTATTTAAGCAGTGGTTCTCAACCAGGCCCCCATGAGTCCTCTTAGAGGGGCCAGAGCAGTGGCAGTGAGATGAAAACTGCCCCACGAGCTCCCCCTGCCTTAGGGCTCTCTGCTGCCTGCTTTAGGCTGATTAAAGCTGCCTAGTGGTGTGCAGTGCTTCTTGGTCTGATGCCCCCTATACTCCTCCAACAAACAGACTCAGGTAGAACTGTTTCATCTGCTTATTTCCAGGAGTATAGGGGGCATCTGACCAGGAAGGGTTACACAGCATGAGATACATTAGGCTGACTTGAGAGCCCTAATACAGAAGGAGTTCATGCATTTAGTACAGCCCCTTACAGGCTGGCTGTGTGGCAGGCATGCAGGGCAGTTTTATCTGGAGACAGCAGAACCTGGCTGAGAAACACTGATGAAAGCTGAACCAACTGGTTCTTAGCTGGGGATGTCCCCCATTCAAAAAAAAAGTGATGGTGGGGTGCCACAACCCTGAAGGCTAAAAAAACACCACATTAAAGGGAAAGATATATGCCTTCACTTATTTCTATTGCAACACTCTATGCGTATCAGGGCTCTTTGATCCAACTTAAGCAACAACTAGCTCTTATGCGTGCCCCAATGTTTACAGAACACTAGGAAGGCATTTGACAAGTATGATTAAATTGTTTTTGAGCATGGTAAAGACACTGTAGTCCATGAGCTTATTAGCTTTCCAAATGCTTCCATCTACATTCAGATGGAACTACAGGGAGGACAACGGAAAGGCAAGATGAGAAAAAACTCTGGGGAAAGACAGCAACTATCCCAAACCATATTTTGACTTCAACATAAAACAAAACTACTGAACAATAACTTAATTGTTTGTACCTAGCATTCACACCACTTCATGATCAACTGTATCACAAAGCTAAAATAACCAGGTTGCATTTAAGTCCTGGAGATTACCCATCAAATCAATCAATGCATGTGCCACACCAATGTCTGTGCTCACAATAATGCTCAAAGAGATCAGAGTACCAAAGTTACATCACCACAACCATCCCAGTCTTAACCAAAAATGTAAAATTAGGCACAAGAGAGTAGTTTGTCATGTGTTCTCCCCTCCTCCAAACTTTTGCAGAGGAATTAAAATCATGAGCTTTCTTCAGAGCTATATGTTAAGAAGTTTTCAACCTGGCCACTTACAAACAGAACACACGTTTGCCCTTTGGTGGGAGGTAGAGGGAAAGGGTTTTTTTTGAGGCAAATCTTTGACTGGGTTCCACCATTTTTAAACTAGTCTGTGTGCACCAAACTTCTGTTCTGTTACAGGTATAGACCATTTTTGCATGTGAACTTCTGTTCCGATATAGGTATAAACCAGTTTCTGATCACTTTTACTGGTAAAAGCATAATGTCTGTACCTGGCCTTGACCATCTTTGTATCAGGTGAAAAATTCAACCATTCAAATATGAGAGCTCTACACTGAAGAGTCCCTGTATATATACAATTCAGTTTTGAAGTGGAATAGTAACCACAATTACAGAGATTTGACAACCCAATTATTCATTTTAATATAAAAGCTACGTTAAATAGCCAAATAGAGTCAATTAGGCTCAAAAGTAGTCCCAGGTTGCATCATACACAAATCAGGATCCTTCACCCTCATCAGCTTATGGATGGATGAAGCTGTATTAACCAATCTCCTATTTCCAAGAAATTAAAGTACACCTTTAATTAAAGCTCTGTATACACCTTGAATCTTTGAGAGATAAAACAAACCTAATGGGATCAAGATTAACTACTGGACTTGATTCACTTTGTGGATAGTGATGATGACTGGCAGAGCACATCTGCTTGTTCAAGAGTCCAGCGATAACTGGTAGTTTCTAGAGAAGATATTCCAGGAATCTTATGGCTTATAAGCATGTAAACTCGAGCAGACTCATTACATCATTTGAAGCAGTTGCTAGATGATAAGGAGAGCACTACTATGAAGCCCAGCCAGAATATGAAATTGCGTCCCCTCAGTATATCCATTAGAAGAGGTGGCATAGAGTTCCCTCTGCCTTCCTCTAGAGCAGTTTTCCAATCTCACAACTGCCCTCATGCACGCAAGAGAAGCCATAATGCAAGTTTGTTCTTCACTGCATCTACAGAATGAATCTGCTCCATAATCTGGGTTCCTGTAACA
>NW_005842167.1:1275097-1276504 GCF_000455745.1 Alligator sinensis | reverse complement strand
CTGAGCAAAAATCTAAGCACAATTAAGACAACTAAATAATCAAGTTGGATATCAAAACTTAGTAAGTAAGAGGTTTGTTACTTGGTTCCTGGCTGTATTACACGGCCTTCACCTTGTCTACGAAGTGCACAGCCCGACTAGGGGTAACGTCTCTCTGGACCTGGTCCTGGCCACGGGGATGACCTGGTGAGGGGACTGCAGGTCCGTGACCACCTGGGCAACAGCAACCATCACCTGCTGGATTTCACTATCCAATGCAGGGCATCAAGGGCTTACACCAAGGCTAAAGTCCTTGACCTCAGAAGGGCCAACTTCAATGAGCTTCAGAGGTTAGTGGGGGAGGCACTGAGGGTACAGAAGGTAGAGGAGATGGGAGTCCACAAGGGATGGTTGTAACTTAAGGGGGCGATCCTCCAGGCCCAAAGGGTAACAGTCCCTGAGAGAAGCAAGGAGGTAAGAGTGCTCAGAAACCCCCTTGGCTCAGCAAGGGCATTCAGCAATGCCTGAGGACTAAAAGGGGGGCGTACAACCAGTGGAAGGGAAGAGCTATCACCAAGGAAGAATACTCCTCCTTGGCCTGTGAGTGTAGGAGGGCTATTAGGAAGGCCAAGGCAGATATGGAACTCAGCCTAGAGTCCAGGAATCAGGACAACAAAAAGTCCTTTTTCAAGTACATTGGGAGCAAGAAGAGGGCACCAGGCAATGTAGGGTCCCTGCAAGACGCAAACAGTAATTTTGTGGCTACGCCAGACAAGAAAGCTGATATTTTTAACAGTTTCTTTGCCTCTGTTTTCTTGAACAGGGACCGGGATATCCCACCTATCAGAGGTAGGGACAATCTTTCGGATAGCTCTGTCAGGCCTTCAGTCAGCGCAGATGTAGTTAGGGATCTTCTGGAAGGGCTAGACATTGTCTCGGACGGCCGGAGCCGACTCGAGATGATTCAAATATCACTCGGGCGTTTAGGCGGGCTGGTGAATGAAGAGGCAGACACAGCTTATTGGTTGCAAAAACTTTACTTACGCCGCTTGTAGCCGCGACGCAGGTGGTCCGGTCGCTTGAACAACTATGTGAGTTGCTCCAGCTGGCAAGGCTCAGGCCAGCTAATCCGTCCACAAATTAAGCCGGCAGGGAAAGGGTACGTCGAGGATTGCGCTCAGCGATGGGGAGAAGAATCGATAGGTGATCAGTCTATCGATCAGCTCAGCCGCAAGTCAGATCTCTTTAGAGGCACTCTGCAGCGTGCTCAAAGTTCTCCGACTTGGGCGGAAGTCGCACGAAATTTTAAATGGCTAGCAAGCCAATTACTAGCTGCCACGTAGGAATAATTTAGAACTGGCCAATAGCGGAACACAAATTTGCATTCAAATGGCGGGAACTCTCTTGCACCGAGGTTTTTCTGTTGCA
>NW_005842167.1:1268460-1273873 GCF_000455745.1 Alligator sinensis | reverse complement strand
CCCAGCATTCATTCCTGCCTGTGGCAGGGGGTCAGGCTAGATTATCTGTTCAGGTCCCTCCTGACCCTAGCTACTATGATACTTGTATTTGTACTTACAGATTCAAAATTAGGGCATCATGTCCTCCATATAATCAAACACTTTCTGCCTCACAGAAGCTAATAGATATTACATTCCCTGCAAAATATCAAGGCATTCTTCCATGCTGTATTGGAAGTAGTAATGTGAAACTACACCAAATCTGTTCAGTGCCTTTTCTTCTGAACTATAAACAGGCTAGTTACTATGCTAATGCTATTGCTATGCTATATATTGCATAGCAATATATATATTGCTAATATGCTATGCTATTGAATAACATTATAATATATAATGTTATTCAAATTCTAAAAACACGCAGCAGAGCTGTAGTTAAAAGAAACTCTTGTTTAGTACCTGTGTTAAAAGAAAGCAAGAATATACCAAGTAACAGCAGAAGGGAGAAGATAAATATATTTGCTGATCATACCTTCAAACGATTAGTCATGTCCTGACAACAGTTGCTCATTGCTTGCACATCTTCATTTATACTTTCGAGTTCCTGAGAAAGTAGAGCAAGACACCATTAGCTGGTTTTATTAGTCCTAGAGTGGTATTTGTACATGCAGTAGTCCAGGGACCATCCATTGGACCAAATATATAGTTGAGAGACATATTAGACAAGCTTCTAAAAAGAGAACATTTTTCTTCAAGTCTGGAAAAGCAGATACAGCCTAAGCTACATTTCAATTTGAACAGCAGTTTCATTTGACCTAATTTTTTTTAATAAGTACGTTAACTTCACCCACACACTCTCAATTTTAACCCATGGAGCAGAGAAGTCTACTTAGCAGTAGCTACCAACTAAAGTTTTTAAGCAGTGACATTATACCAAGCCTGCAATGTAAGTCCATCTACCTAAGTTTCCCAATCATAAGCATATGAGAGGTTCATATTTCTGCACTAGCTTTCACCTTCTCCAAAAGTGGCTCTGAAAATGGTCTATGCTCTTCTTGGCCCACTTTTCCTGTATTTGCTTTCAATTACTAATGAGCATCTTAAGACTAAGAAACAGAAGATAAAAATTGCCCTTCCCTTTCTAGCAAGAAGCAATCCCAGTCCATGCTCATACCAGTAAGAAACACTGGTATATAGAGAATTTTCAGTACACAGGAATTCCTGTACAGAACATGAAGAAACGAAGTGCATAGTTTGGCAACTGTTGATCCTTCTGGATCATGGTGTATCACGAGAGGTCATCCAGACCTTCAACACCTAAGCAGGAGTTTTGGAGGAAAGGAAGCTGCCGAGACCTTTCATCCCCACTTAAGGCCACTGAGACAGAATCCAAAGGCCAGATTAAGTACAGACGTTTGGTGCTTCCATGGCTGTAGTGGTATAAGCATCCAGGAATCAAACCTAGGTCTCCTGTAGGGCAGACAAGGATTCTATCACTAAACCACAGAGGACTCCAAAAAATGAAGGACCTTTTGTAAATTAATTTCTAATTACTAAAACAAAATATTTGCTCAAGATTCAATTACGGTCTCCATTTCAATGGAAATTCACAACTGCAAGCAACAACTAATTACTGTATTTCAATGATGGGTGCTATGTGGTTCCCAGCCTGCGCTCAATTTGTGTCAGACTGATAGTTAAGTGTTCCACACATACTCAGACAAGGTTCCTTGGGTGAATTTGATATCTTTTATTAGAACCACCCAAATAGTTGGGGAATATTTATTAAGCAAGCTTCCATCAAGGAAGAGCACATACCAACTGCTGAAACTTCCTTAGCCTGACGAAGGGTTTTTGAACCCGAAAGCTTGCTTAATAAATATTCTCCAACTATTTGGGTTGGTCTAATAAAAGATATCAAATTCACCCAAGGAACCTTGTCTGCCTATGTCCTTAGACCAACACGGCTACAACCTAAACCCCTGCCACACATACTCAGCTCTTTGGGAATGAGTGAGAGGACAGTAAAGATTCTAGGTGCCATAAACTTTTAGTTGGTTCATTCACAAAGGAAAGACACACTAAACTTAGTCAGTCGTTTTTCATTAGTCTGACTAAAAGACCACCTAGTATAGTTAAATAAATATCTCAAATTGTTGTACTTGGGTAAAAAAATGGGTTGTAGGTACAAACACAACATCTTAACTCTAGTATAGATGTGGAATAGAGATATTACGTATAGATTTACATGGAATAAGTAGAAAACAATCCCTTGGACCACTTACATTGGTGCATGTTAGATTAGTACAGGGGTGGCCAATTATTTGGGTTGGACGGTCAGCCGAGTTTTGGCGAGCTGTTGAGGGCCATGCACATACATGGATGCACTCAAATGCTCCAGACATGCATGCATGAGCTCCCTGCAGCCCCACCCCTGCTCTGAGACCCCAGCATGTGGCAGGATCAGCCAGGAGCCACACCAGCTGAACCTAGTGGCCTAAAGTAGCATGCAGGAACACAGTATGGCACCAGCCCAGCCACACGTGGGGATCAGGCAGAGGAGGGAGTGCACAGAAAAAGGGGGTTGGGAAGCACAGGTTATCTGAGTCCAGCACCACACTATGTTCCCCACTTCTCCCTGCGCCCCCGCCTCTGCCCAAAGTCCCCAGCATGCAGCCAGGCTGAACCAGTGCCATACTGTGTTCCCACATGCTGCTTTGAGTCATGTGGGTGCAACTGGAGCAGCTGGCACGGTTCCTGCCCAAACTGGCTGCATGCTGGAGACTCGGGATCAGGCAGGAGCTGTGTCAGGGTCAAGCAGAAGCTGCACCAGCCATTCTAGCCATGCCCACGTGGCATGGTCCGAAGCAGCACACAGGAACACAGAGCAGCATCATGTTTGCAGCACCCCCACGCCTACCCAGCCCTGGCCCAGCAGAGCCTGGATAACTCATGGCTTTTGGCCTCCTTTCCCCTGGCACTCCCTCCCACACCAGCAGGGAGAACTATACCTGAGCTTTGATTTTTGCCAGGGGCCAAGCTGTCTGGTCTCCAAACAGCCACAAGGTCAAAACTCTGCACAGACAGACTTGCTGAAAAGAAGCCTGGCCAGGAGTTCAGTGCCCCTCAGCCTTGGAGTGTACACCAGGGCTGAAGTAATGAAGGGTGGGCTGGGCCAGGAAGGGGAGCTACTGCTGCAGCCCAGTACAGCACAGGGAAAGAAGGGCAAAAGCCTCAGAAAGCCAGGGCAGCCATGGGCTGGATACAATTTTCCTTCAGAAGAGCACCTGGAAGCCAGATACAATCCCATGGTGGGCCAGATCCAGCCCACTCCTGGACTAGTGTATAGTCTGTGCACCCACAACTCTAGTCACTTCTATCTCTGGGTAGCCCTGTCCTCAATGCAAACAGGCTCTTACTGCCTCTACCCCTAGCCAACAGAAAGTCAATAATAGCACCTACTGCAAGCAGCTGTTCCTTGGGAGCTGGTCATTTGTCCAACCCAGACACCAGTGAAACCTGTACCAGTGTTCAGGCTAGTGTAAGTCACTAGTGTAGTGTGAATGTGTCACAACCCAGTGATTCTGGTGCCTCGGCATGATGGAATTTTCCCACCACATGAGAGCCTCTTGCACAGCAAAAGGTTTTTGTTGCAACAGAAAAACCTCGGTGCAAGAGAGTTCCCGCCATTTGAATGCAAATTTGTGTTCCGCTATTGGCCAGTTCTAAATTATTCCTACGTGGCAGCTAGTAATTGGCTTGCTAGCCATTTAAAATTTCGTGCGACTTCCGCCCAAGTCGGAGAACTTTGAGCACGCTGCAGAGTGCCTCTAAAGAGATCTGACTTGCGGCTGAGCTGATCGATAGACTGATCACCTATCGATTCTTCTCCCCGTCGCCGAGCGCAATCCTCAACGTACCCTTTCCCTGCCGGCTTAATTTGTGGACGGATTAGCTGGCCTGAGCCTTGCCAGCTGGAGCAACTCACATAGTTGTTCAAGCGACCGGACCACCTGCGTCGCGGCTACAAGCGGCGTAAGTAAAGTTTTTGCAACCAATAAGCTGTGTCTGCCTCTCCATTCACCAGCCCGCCCAAACAACCGAGTGATATTTGAATCATCTCGAGTCGGCTCCAGCCATCTGAGACAGAACGTATCTGTCCTGCTTTATATGCAATGGTTCTTTCAACCCAAATATTTTCACAGACTTGCTGGAGTCCAGTCATTCCCTGGAAAGCCCTAATCCCAACATTTTTGTTTATAAATCATAGTAATACAAAAATTCCAGAGCAGAAATATTATCAAGTGACAAAAAAGTTCTGGCCCAGCAGGGCCTGGATAAAAGCAATTATAGCATAAAGGTAAGTTTGCTCTGGAAAAAGGACAAAAAAAATTGTAACAGGTAAAAATTGTAAAAAAGTTTGTGATGCTAAATTCAGTTCCAGCCATTTTAAGCATGTTTGTAGGCAAAACCATTACCTCTTTAACTTGCTTGAAAATGCGGACAAATTCTTCATTTATCGCTAAGCTTCGGCGCTCAATGTCTCCACGTAAGTTTCTTCTGGTGCGCAAACTATTTTCAACAAAAAAGGTCGAGAGCACCTTGAGAGCTTCCAACATTTCCTGTGCAAATATAAAAAGGTTACCTAAACATTTCCACTCCAATATACAACACATTAACACAAAGTCTTCTTCACAGTTAGTCTAACCCCCCCCAATAAAATAAAACACGCTCTATACAACATGGACAATTTCCTTAGTGTCATGGTTTACCATTTTTCTGCTCTTCATATACTGTGATGCAAACGGCTTGCAACCATTTTCCTCATAACTTATTGAGCAGCCTGCCACGTGAAGAGCCTGCCAGGCTCTAAAAATCCAAATGAGAAAAACTGTGCTTAGCTTTGAGGCACTTTATAACATGACCTCCTTCAGGCTAGCAAGCAAGGGCACTGATCACTTCATGTTCATTTATAAGGAAAAAAAAATAATGCCCAAGTTATATCCCTACCATCATGGGCAAATCTTGAATTTTGAAGAGGGGTGCAGATGGTAAGGTGCACCATTGCATGTCAAAACAATACAATTTTTCTCTGTTTAAAAATAAACAAGAAACTTCACTAACAGACTAAGGGTCTACAGCTGCATTATTCAGTTTAAGATTGAAGCAAAAAAACCCAAACGTATCTTCAGTGGAATAAGTTAAAATCAGTCTGCTGGGTGGTGAAATAGGAGCTGCATTAGCAGGGCAGGACAAGGGCTAGCTTCATCTGTGGAATATCAAGACCATTAAAAAAAAAAGGGAGGACCCGTCATGCCTGTGGAAGGAAGAGTGTAGAAAGGATCAAGGAGATGATGACTGGCCGTGAAGTGACTCCCTCACAGAAATGCTGCTGCCCCTGCCAGGCAGTTGGTGCTCAGGGTTGGGTGCAGCAGGA
>NW_005842167.1:1265216-1268429 GCF_000455745.1 Alligator sinensis | reverse complement strand
GCCGCCGCGCGGCGGCGGGAGCGAGACGCCGGCGCCCGCCTCACGCCTTCCTACCCCCGCCCCGCACCTTGTCGTTGTCCAGCCGCGTCTCCAGGATCTTGTTGAGCTTGCGGGACAACGGGTTGCTACCAGGGGCCGCCGCCCCGCCGCTGCTGGGGAGCCCCGAGGACCCTCCCGGCGCAGCCACCGCATCCGCCATCTTTCCCCCGCAACCGCCGCGTCCCGGAAGTGGGCTGGCAGCGCAGCTGCTCGCCGGGAAGTGGGGTCCCCCCGGAAACCGGTGCCGCGCACTTGAGTTCCGCCCGCGTTCAGTGGACAATCCACGCTGGTCAAAGCGTTCAAACCGGGCCACCCGCTTTGATGCAGGTGCAGCACATGCAACACCGAAGTCACTCTCATGGAACCTTAACCGGCTTTTAGGGTTTTTTTCATTATTAATATATTTCATGTTCCAGGTCAAATCACTTCCAAATCATATCGCTTGAGCAGAAATCTGTCGTCCCAAAAACCGTGTTTATTGAGCAGGTGGAACTCGATCGTTCTAAACCCTGCGTATGATGGAACGACCCCTGAGCGTCCTCCGCGCCTCACCCTGGCACTTCAGATGCTCCCAAATCCATCGGCAGGCATCCTACGCGCAGGCCCAAGCCCGGAGGTCTTAGGATTCAGATGCCCCCAGAAACTGGCAAGGAGCCCAGATCCACAGGGGAGACCATATTTTGGTGTGTGCCATTCACACAATGCACGGCACAAAGCAGCTGGCTGTGAGCTTCCACCACACCGATCACATAACGGTGAATTTACCTTGCATATAATGAATTTCTGGTCTAAAAGGGTCATCACATAAGAGCAAATTCACACATACAGAACGCGCATGAAGTGAGGGAAACCTGTATAGGCTCCATCCCGTCCTCCATCCCAGACTCTTTACTCTGGGACTTCAGATACTTCCTACACTCAGCCTTAGCCTACGAGGGGCTGAGTTTGCTGTCAGCAGTTTTCTGTGGCTGCTTACCTCAAAATAAAGAAATACTTCAACTTTGATCTCATTCCAACTCACTAGTGAGTTATAGTGGGTAGAGATGCACCAATACATCGGTATGTTACCGGACCAGCACCGATATAAAGAAAACTTACTATATCAGAAATTGGCCATATCAGGCTTATAATTTGGCTGATACATGGCCTACACATTCACACAGCTGCAGCGCAGCACAGGCAGCAAGGAGCACAGCCCAGAAGTGTGGAGAGCTGTCGCCGTCTAGTAAGTTTGGTGTGGTGGAAAGGGAGTGGGGAGGAAAGGGGCTGGGGGCACAGATCTAGGACCCTGTGGTGAGGGAGGGTGTGGGACTGGGGCAGGGGCAAGTGCTGCCCAGGCTGGTGCTGGGAAGGGGCTACAGTGAATTTGTGCCTGCAGCTCCCCCCCATAGCCCCTTGCCAGTGCAGCCCTGCCCCACTGAGAAGAGCTTGGCGCAGACCCAGGACCAGTCTGCCCTGCAGAGATATTGTGCCCTCCTGGATGAGTGGCAGGAGCTGCCGGATGAGCAGGCAAGCACCAGACAAGCTGCCAGACCAGCGGCTCCCAGCTGAGCAGCGCGCAGCGGCAGGAGCTGCGCCCACCCCGCTCTGGCTAGGCAGTGCTTGCCCCTGCCCCAGCTCCACACCCTCCCTCACTGTGGGGGCCTTGATTTGCCTTCTCAGCCCTTTCCCTCCCCCTCTTCCTCACCTTTCATCACACCAGACTTACCAGCTAGAGGCAGCTCTCCACGCTGTCAGGCTGGGTATTGGAAATTGGATCAGTATCGGCCAATATGCCTCCTTAAAAATCGGTATTCGCCACAAAATCTCTATTGGTGCAACTCTAACAGTGGGCAAAATAAAGTAAATAAGACTTATTTGCATATTTTTTCAGTGTACGGTCGTTTTTCAGCACACGCGATAATTTTGAGCTTCCAATACAATAATTTTATATTTAAGACCTGGCAAAGCTGCCCCAGTTTAACCCAGAGGTTCATAGCAGGAATCTGTACCTCAGAACCTTTCTGCCCTGCTGGGGTGTCCTGAGCTCTTTGCAACAGGAGACTTGCTGCGTTATTCTTCTCTAGTCAAGGAAACAAGTGAAAAATAGAGTTGGCATTTTCCTAGGGGGCCCTTGAGCCTATTGACAGGTGGTGCAAGGCTATCAAAGAGTGCCTCAAGTCTAGAAAGGTTGAGAACCACCCAACTGGCTGTTGAGGACTCAGGAAGGGCTGTGCCCATGCAGGAGATACTCCTTGCCTGACTACTGTTCTGGGGATACCTTGCAAGGTCTAGCGCTCATCTGGGCAGTGAAATTAAAAAGGTAAAAACCTGTCTAGAAAGCTGTCTTGGAAGGGGACACGGCTTGCACCCTCCTCCCCCGCACCAAAAGGAGACACATGCAGCAGTGAGAAAAAGGATGTGGAGATATCCTGATGCTTTTGCTGGTGTAGACTTTTCCCAGGTTTGGCTTAGCGCCCCCTGGTCTCAACACTTTGCCTGTTGTATTCCAGCTAACCAACACCTTTTAGAAATTGTTGTCTTATTTTAGAAAGGTATCCTGCCCTGCTGCATTTAACTTCTGCTACTATTTCTTTTCTTAAAGGGATAAAAGAGCTCAGCCAGTTGGAGGTCTCTGATGGTCACTTGTCAGGACCTGAGACAGTTGGACATCACTGATGGGGCCACAGATGCAACAAGGTGTGTTGTAACCTAATGAGCTGATTTCAGAGTCCAAGGAGCAATGTGCTTGCCCTCACTTAGAGGCTACGCCTGGACTGGCTCCAGGGAGCACGCAGAGAGCTTATGGAAAAGCTACAGATCCTAAGCAAGAACCCCCTCAATGAAGTCTATGACAGTGCCTAATTGCCTGTACTGAACATTGAGGTGGTAGCTGAAATATATGCCCACTTATATCCAGTAGGCCAGAGTAAAGGCATAGCTGTAGAATATGGGAGTGTTTTTCACATCTGTACTCTACCAGATTTGGAGCAGGAACTTGAATTGTGAGAACCCAGTTCTCCTCCCTTCTGACATGAGCAACAAACACTAAGCTACGAAGCCATGCTCCCATTTGTGCTCTCTCTTGGCTCAATGAGTTTTCTAAGTTTTTCTCAGCATTGGCACAACTGCAGCAGGAGGGATGATGCTAAGGGCACTTCTAGGAATCCTTTAACCTGTCTTTTTCAATTTACC
>NW_005842167.1:1264492-1265185 GCF_000455745.1 Alligator sinensis | reverse complement strand
CAGGAATGCAGTTTTGTTTGTCTGTATCTGGAGGTCCTTGTTTTCATGTGCTTGTATCTGGAGTTCATAGGGGTGGAATTCTGTGATGCATAGGGGTTGTCTCTTAATTTATGCACCAGGCCACAAGATGGAGGTGTGCAGGCCGTCTCCAGATCCCATCCTCGTCGCCATGTGCGGGCGGCGGGGAGCGATCCGGGCCCTTTTTCGCACCATGCAGGCTGTGGCCAGCAGCCCGGGCTCACTGGGTCGGAGAGAACAGGCGACACGCTGGAATTAGGCACGGACGCGTAATGGTTGATTCAAGATTGTTTACTTACACCGAAGATGGTCATGGTGTAGGCTGGACAACTTGCTTGAGTTGCAGTTACAGATAGAAAAGAAGAGAGGCGGACTAGAGTTCCTTCCCGTGAACATTCTTCTAGCCCATCCAGTTGGAGACTCTAAACCGCGAGCCCGTCGCGCCAACCGAAGAAAGTACTCGAACTCACACGAAGTTTGCTAGGCTCCGTGAAACTTGTGCGTGCAGGGAGAGGGATACGTCGAGGTTTGCGCTCGGTGACGGGGAGAGGCTAGAGGCTGATCAGACCCCTGTTGCCTGCTTGAAATGCACTGGGTCCAATAGGCTCCGCAGCGCTTAGAGATCTTCACACAGCATGAAGTCTCCTCCTCCTGGTGTTCGTGGAGTCCTCCCTT
>NW_005842167.1:1263544-1264443 GCF_000455745.1 Alligator sinensis | reverse complement strand
GCAACAAGAAATGCACCCTGCAAAGAAAGCTACAATTTGGCGGGAAAATAATTCAGTGGTGCCAAAGCACACACAAAAACAAAAATCACACCCTTTGGGTTGTGACATCTCCCCTTGCTGAAGGCACAGCTGAATTATGCTGCACGCCTGTCATTCGAGTGATCCAGAACTTTATCACGAGTCGTCAAACGAACAAACAAACAAACAAACATAAAATTCCCCAACATAAAATTCGCTCTTCTGGGACTGAGTTGCATAATAACCAACACAAATGCACATAATCAGATTCATAACAAAGAACTGCAGGGCTTCAGTGGGCGTTATGGCGAAGTCGTACGTCAGGCCCTCACTTCTTCCGATGATGTTATCCTTCTCAGGGCCTCTCTTCACCACGCATTCTGAATTCCGGATCTGTAAACAAAAGACTCAAAAAAAAATAGGTTAACGCATCTCAACATATTTACAAAGTTTCCATGGAACTTTACTATATTACAAGTGTTCACCACTCTAAACTACCCTCTTTTGTACACTCAACTAGATGAAATTGTTGACGAACCGTCGTCTAGCTCTTCTTGATAACGGAAACCTAACTCATAGGCCAGTGAACGTTGAACGCCACCATGTCGATGTCAGTGACATGTCCTCTACTCCACGAAGCTTGTCTGATCAAGAAGCTTGCTTCTTCCTGGTTTAGCAGGTCGGATCCAAGTTCCACGACCAAACATCCCAACCACACAGCTAGAGTTTCTTCAGGTTGGATTCTTGATTCTCTGCACAACTCCTGCAATTCAGTTCTGGTGCGAGCGTAATAGGCAGTAGCAACTCGGCTGGTTGTTGTTACAGGCTGAACTACTGCTGCGGGAGTCATTGCTGCTGTTATTACTTCAGGCAGGAGGGGC
>NW_005842167.1:1258592-1262166 GCF_000455745.1 Alligator sinensis | reverse complement strand
AATTAGAATACGAATGGCGGGAACTCTTTGCAACGAGCATTTCTGTGCTGCAACAAGAAATGCACCCTGCAAAGAAAGCTACAATTTGGCGGGAAAATAATTCAGTGGTGCCAAAGCACACACAAAAACAAAAATCACACCCTTTGGGTTGTGACAGGAGGCACTAAGCACAAAGAAGTCAGGGCCCATTGCTTTTATGGGCCTTGTTACACAGTAATTTTAAGTAGCTTCTGGAGCCAGCGGGCTAGATCGGGCTTGCAGTAGACTTCATTTCCCAGCAGTCCCTGCTCATGCCAGTGCAGGTAGTTTCCATGAAGACCCCAGGAGCGGCAGTGCTATCACAGTGCAAAGCCAGGTTTTCCATGGAGATTGGCCCCAGTAGTGCTGGCAGGATGTGCAGCTGGGCAGAGAGCTGCTCTGGGTCCAAGGCTGGGATCTTGCAGAGGTGACAGCAAAGTCTGGAGCTGGGGCAGAGCTGCGATCTTCTACCTGCATGTCCCTGCCTGGCCCTAGATGGACCTGAAAAGGAAGAACTAGTACTGTAGGGCTTTACTATCCCTGGAAGCAAAGGGTGCCCAGAGTAAAGCACACAAGCTGGCTGAGGATCTGGCCCAAAGTGATTAAGATATGTAACAAAAAGTGAAAGAAAGGATAAAGTATTAACATGAAAACTCTTTTTGGTATAAACTTTAATTTTAGTTTTGATATTTTGCTTATATGATGTAAAATATTTACAGTAATAAACCATGCCCAGAGGTATGGCTCTGAGATACAATTTAGTTTAACCTAAATTAGGTACTATGTTATTAGGTGTTCCTATATGTTACACTGTAACTGTGACTTACCTGTGTGTTTTCAAGTAGTGTACACAGTAGAGATATTATGTCAGAATAAAATAAAACTTCAGGAGTTAGCTTCCTCTCTTTAGGTCTCCATACTGAATACCACAATATGATAAACATTTACAGCAGAAAATGTATTAAGCAAAGCAGTGTCATCTCCAAAGGGAAGTATTGGGGGTGAGATTTTTTGTTCTTTGTTTATCCAGAGCAAATGGTGTGTTTTACTTGTTATTTCCTCCAAAAAGTGAACTTCAGTCAATAGAAATTCAAGAAAATATAACCCAAAGTGCATTGTTAGCCAGAATTAAAACTTGTTGCATAATTATGTTATATCTAGGAAGACAGATACAGAAATACATATCCTATATAACAGGAAAACAGATTTAAAGTGTTTTACATATAATTGCTAACTGTGTTGTGTTTTTTTTTTTTTGGTTGGATTTGCTGTTTTTGCAGACATACATAAAATAAAGTCAAGAGACACAATCGTACATATAGCTGTACAGGCCTAACACTATGGTACTCAATGGGCTCATGTACACAAGTTGCTTACATTTGCATTAGAATAGTTTACTACAAAGTAAGCATGTGTGTCTACATGTGCACATGCTTACTATGCAGTACTCCTCCCTAATCCTGAGTAAATTTGCTACCTGCAAATGCAAATAGCAAATTTACTTGAGATTAGTAATCGCGCAGTAGTGCTTGTGTGGATGCCTGACCAGGAGTAAAATCTGCTCCTGATCAGCTGCCCACCAGGGCGTGGGAGATAGCTCCCTTCCCCAAGTTGCTGCTTGGTGCCAGGGTGGGCTCTGCCAAAGGAGCCTGGGTGGGAACTATGTCCCCTACCCCAGCAGCAGGGAACTCCAAGCCCCCTGCTCCGAGATTGCAGTTGGGGATTGGGGACTGGGAGATCCTTATCTCCCAGTGCCACAAACACAACCACGGGGCCAGTGATGGGAGACCCTTATCTCTGAGCTCTGCAGTTTCAGGGCTTGGGCTCAGAGACCCTTATCTCCCACCCTAGCTCTGTGATCATGGGGCCAGTGCTGAGAGAGCCTTATCTCACAGCCTGAGCTCTGTGGTTGTTGGGGTTGGGCTGTGTAACTTCCTTTGTCTTTCACACGAGCGTCGCGCGTTTGGGTTCTTTAAGAATCTTGCTGTGGCTTCTGGGCTGCACGGCCAGGCTAGTGGGAGAGGCCTTGAGTCGGATCCCCAGGGGCCTCATCTGCCACGTCTTTGATGATAAAGGGTTTCAAATTGGGAGGACGATGTCTGATCCTGCCCCCTTGGTCCTTTCCCTTGGCTGTCCTCATGTCTGCCTCTTCTTGGGGCTCCACCTCCCCTACACTCCGCCTAATGCAAACCGTGATGTTGCTTGTCGGGGCCGAGGTTCGGGCCCTCCACAGCACTCAGTCCCTTGGGACTGCGGTTGTTGGCCACTGGAGTCGCTAGTGCCGACCACTCTCTGCGGCCCCCTCTGCTTCAACAATCTCATTTTCAGACCTGGCACTTACAGCACAGGATCATGTGGGTAAGTCATTCATCTTGGCAGCCCTCCTGGAAGCACCATGGAGATGGCATAGATATACCCATTGAAACAGTGAAAAAAATCCCTCACTCCTGAGAGGAAAGATGTGTCAAATCAGCAAACATACTTAGAGCCTTGAAACTCCACAAATCACAGTTTTACAACACAGTCTCCATCTAAATCTCAACTGCTTTACAATGCCATGAATTTGTCACAAAAGGGAGAGGGAACCTTGTCACAACATTCTTGTATGTTTGCATATCCACTGAAAAGTGCTACCCTGCTAAACTGATAAGGGGATAGGCTGTCAGATACAGTATCTGGGGGCTTCTGATTGGTGGATGTCAGAATTGACCTAGATTTCATAAATCAATCAACAGCAAGGAGAGGAAGATGGTTTGCTTAGTTTGTGCAATTTACCCAAGAACAGGTTACCTTACCAAAGCTGTAGATGGCAGCAAAACTATAAGTGTCAGCAAAGTGGTGTCTAATATGTAGAATTTTCAGTTGATTTCCTCATCCCACTTCTTTATTTTTCGTGTCAGCATGCAGAAATCAGCACTGAGCTGATGAAAGGTATAAAAAACACAGACACTTTCTGTACAACAAATAGGAATACAGTTTGACCCACAGAAATACTGGCATACAATGTATTGAATATGTCTTGTCAGCTGACCAGTCTAGCAAATAATATAATAGTATTTTGCAAGATTAGGAGCTAGAAGTGCTTTGCAAGCAAAAAGTGAGCCATGCAACACTCTTTTGAGGTAGATAACTATTGGGCTAGGGACAGACATTACACATAAACAGGTCTGAGTGATCAAAAACTGGTTTAAACCTGTAACAGAACAGATGTCCAGTGCACATAAACCAGTTTGAAAATGGCTGAAACCGGTTTGAGATAAACCTGGTTGAATGTAGTATCAGATTTAACTGATTTGGCTCAAACCGGTTTATGCAATGTCTGTCCCAAACCCCTTGCTGGTTTAAGTTAAATCAGAGTCCCCCAGCATCCCAGCACGATTTCTTGGCTGGGCAGGGCTCTCTGCTCCACAGCAGGGCTGGCCCTTTCCCTCTGCTCCTTGGCTGCAGCTCCGACAGACATGGGTGACTGGTGCCACCTTAGCGCCCCCCCCCGCCGCGACCAGTCAGTGTCCGGCAGGGGGGGCCCCTCACAGCCGATACCGTCAACCACGGGGGG
>NW_005842167.1:1248621-1258582 GCF_000455745.1 Alligator sinensis | reverse complement strand
CCCAACCGGGGGGGGGGGGACGTCCCCCCGCAGCTTATCACTGTGGCCTATCACTGCAGTTGCAGCACAACGACACTCCACTCCCTGGCTGGTGCTTGCAGAGGGGGCACCGGTGCTCCCACCTGCCCCCCCTGCCCATTGCCTAAGCGGTGAGTGCAGTCAGCCAGGAGGTGCACTGGCACTCTCAGGGAGTGCACATGCACCTCCATGCACCCCGCTATGTGTCGTCACTGCTAGCAGAGACTTGCAGGCACAGCAGTGTCTGTCTGCTCTCCCCTCCCCTCTCCACTCTCTGCTAAACAGGCATTCCCCCATCCCTCACAGACACCTGTCCCTTCCCTGTCCCTCACAGACACCTCTCAGCATTAGCTAGTGGATCACATGCTGGCTACCTCGGAGCTGTGACACACAGAACAAAAGCAGAATCAACAAACAGCTGGTTATATGTGCTCTTAATGGGGTGATAAACATCCCCTGCTGAGCTATTCTCAAGTGGGGGAACTCCTCCCTATCACAGCATCCTACTGGGGCCTGGCCATGCCCCCCTCAGCTCAGGTCTGTGGAAGGAAGAGAGGGCTGCTCTAGTGCCCCCCAGCTTCTAGCCTGAGCCACTGCAGGCATGTGCCTGCATTTCTGAGATGTCTATCTGGTTACAAAATTGATTTAGCCTAGCCAGGCTAGAGTAACCTGCAAAGTTTGAATCAATTCAGGCTCAGGCTTTTTGAATGTCTGTCCCTAGCCTTGGGGTTTCAAATGCTGAATAGCCAGGGTCAGTGGAAATTTAGAATGGATAAATGGGCTGGTTGGGGTTAGGGAACTTTATGGGTAAACTCTTACAAATTTACAAATGGGTAAACTTTAGGAACTTTATCCTGAGGGAAACGTCTAGCCAAGGAGCAAAACAGCTGTGGGGATGTTTCTTTTAATGGTGAGAGACAAGAGAAGTGAGAGATAGAGTCAGGGGTGGGAAGAAGAAAATATTTGTGCAGTAGATGAGAGGGAAAAAGGGATTGAAAGGATAAAATAAAAAAGAGGAAAATGAAAGAGAAATCCTCAGAGGATGAAATAGGACATGGAAGGAAAGAGAGAAAACAAAGAAAAAGAGGTAAAGAACAGAACGCTGTGCTAGGAAAGATAGAGGAAAGATATAAATAAATATATGGAACGTGAAAGAAAAGGAGGAACTGCTTGCTTTCAGAACAATGCAAAAAAGAACTGGACCTGTAATCAGAGAGATAGAGGGAAGTGAAGCCAGAGTGAGGAGATCATGCATAACAGAAGCAGATAGCATGGAATGTATCACATTTTCTGTAAATTATATTAGATTAAAGTTGATTACACAAGTGTAAAAAAATAGCAGATAATACAAACCACTAACTTTTCCTAATCTGGTAAAGAATTATCCCTGGAAGAATCAGGGTTACAACTTTATTGATGTAAAGTATAACAGCTTAGGTTTCACCTGTACATGTCCAGACAGTGCAGATTATGCAAGCACTTGTGTTCATCTTTCCATGTCTTGACAATGCTAAAGCTATATATAATGCACAGAGCTCAGATGTAGTGAAAGGTGGCATCCATGAGGAGTTGCTTATGATTTCCGGATCCTTGGTTACCCGCATCTATTTATTCATTAGATTTATATGATGCCCTTCACAACAAAGGCTCTAGTGAAAGTTAGAGCAGGTGAGCAGAACTTCAGGGGACTTATGGTAGTGGAAGAGTAGGTGTTGTATAGCAGCATTACACCATTTGGTTCTCCCTGCATTCCCCCCAAAATTAACCTTACATAACCCCTCCTTTTTGCTACCTTTTTGGCAGTGGAGATTTTTCCACTGATTATTTCCAGCATTTAAGCCCTATTTTGTGCCATGAATAGAGAGGAAAATCCAGCTCAGAGTTAACACCACATTTTTCTCCCTATCTTTCTTTCTCTGAGATTTTGATGGCAATGCTATTTTTCACCTGTACTATTTGTCACAATCCTTGGGCTAACATTTGGGCCAGATTTTCACAAGCTGGATAAGTATTTACACATGGGTAAACTGAGGCAATTAAATGGCCTCCTAGAGTCATCCAATGCCCATTAGTCAAGTGACAAAGGAAGCTGTTGCCCAACTGAGTTCATGAAGAAAGTAGTACTTTGAAGTTTTTATTTAAGATGGGGCTATCTCACTTGAGGATTTATTGTCTTTCTTCAGAGTCAGCAACATCAAAGATAAAATATGTATGCCGAGTCAGCCATCTGGCCAAGGAGCTGGAAAACTCCCTGGAAAAATAACAGAAAGCAATACAGCCTGACATCTGGTTCATACCAAATCCCTGAAATCCTGTTTGCCTCATTCTAGCAAAAAACCTCTTTGACTTTGGGTGGAGTACAATGTCAACAAGATGAACAGAATTTGGTCCAAGTATATTTGGCATTAGTGCTCCAGGAGACTGAAACTAGATTGAACTAAAGCAGATGTAACAGAGGTTCTCTGAGTAAAGTCAGTAAGAGCTGGTCATTCTCTGTAATAGGGCAGGATTTCATCCTGTAAACTTAAGAAGTTTGGTTTTGGGAACCAGCTTTAGAAATTGGGCCAAGAAAACAAAACTCTAGCTTCTGGTGGTAGAGTTGGCAAACATAGACAAGGCTTTACAGGACTGCATCAGCCAAAGGTGATTTCTGCATTCACATGGGGCATTAAAAACCACATTAATGTCCACAACAGCTTCTTTATATCAAGTAGAATTCATATTCAGGAAGCAGCTGATGAAGTGAGCTTGGGCTCATGAAAGATTGTGCATCTCTGATTTAATCTATAAGGTGCATCGCTACCTTGCATTCTGTTTAACTTCAGACTAACACAGCTTAGTACCTCTCTCTGCTCAGGATTCATATTCTGGCCATAAGTTTCTCAGTTCAGATCAATTTAATGAGACTTTTTTGACATAACAGACAAAATTAAAGTTGCTAAAGTCTAAGAAAAAGTCAACTACTCAAGATGTCTTTCAAGACTGGATACAGACCATGATGTTGCATGGAGCAGAGTGTTTCTACGTGATTCCCTATGTGCATTTGCCATTTTGTCCACTGCTTATTTGATGGCAGGTTCCTAAATATGGATGCAAGGTCATCTCTACCTTTGCTCCCATCTCTCCCAGCATCAGGCACAGTTCCTGTGCAGTCATCCCTTTGTGATGAAACTCTGATATGATTCCTAGTCATTTAAGTATTTCAGCCTCTGTTTTGTGCTACTGGTCCACACTTAGGTTTAGACTGGTGCTTGGTACATCCCAATATCTTTAGTTTGAGGTCACTGACTCTGGATTTTGTGAAGGTCTGTACATTTTGTGATGGCAAAGTATCTGCTAACACAATAGGTCTGTGCGTGGATATAAGGCCTATTAGTTGGTTGTTGATGCTGGTGTGTAATGCAACATCTCTGGCTTGGAGAACTACTTACATTCTTTGCCACTGACAAAAGAAACTCTCACAGCATCTCCAGATACAGTGTTAATTACAAGAGATTTCAAGTGACAAGAGATGGACCTGAAATTTTTTTTTTGTTTGCAAAATAGCAAGTTCTATATTGTTCAGTTCAGTCTGACAATCCCCCCAAATATCAGCGTTCTATTTATATTACACCTGTCACTGCCAGCATGGCTTAAACAGTGACATTTTAAAAGTTCAGTTGTGCATACATAATGTGTCTTTTAAAAAGTGAAGGTCAGGTAGACTCAACTGCCAGTCTTGGGTTTTTAGATGATAATTTATTGTTAATTCTAGATGTTTAGTGGCTCCAAACTAGACCTCACCCCTTTTTCAGCCTGTAAATGAAGTCCTAGGTCCTACTGATATAGATGTATACAGCATCATCATGGAACACAACTAGCTATAGAAGAGTTGCTTCATGTACCAGAAGCTTTCAGAGAGGAGAGGGTGACTGTGCCTTCTCTCCAGGTTCTGAAGGGAGAAATGTGGGAGAGAGCATTCATGTTCCTCTTCCACTTCATTTGTATAGGAAACTATTGGCATGAAATGAGCAGAACATTGAACATCCACCTAAATTCAGCAGAGCCCACTTTCTGTAGCCAATGACACACAAAGGAATTAGCTGGTTCCATCTGGCTGCTTTTGGCTCCCTAGCCCAAATGGACAAATATCCATTTACAGCTGGGTTCACTAGGGGTGGCCTTTGATGCAAGACCAGAGGAAGGTTCAACTCCACAACTGCAGAGCTCTAGCAAGACTCTTTAATTGCTCTGCCACCACACCCTTTCAGGCATGGCATGCTGGTTTTATGTGTTATCGCAAGGTTTCATTGTTGCTTTCATAAGGGGCTGTTTTATATATTGAATTTGGCATGGAAGATTTCTTTAGCCATGGTAATATATTAAGTTTGACTGTTGGACAACATGTTTTCTCCATCTTTACCCAGTGCTTACTGTGAATTGGTGTTATCCAATACACAAAATGCAGGTTTTCAAATACTGTTATGGGGATGGTTTCCTTCCACAAAAGAAAGCAGAATGTTTTGCATCTTCAATGGCATAAAGAAAATTGTTAATCTCAGTAGAAAATATCACGGAAGCAGTGCTTGCAGGAACATGACATATCCCCACAGCGGGGACTGTGGGGGCTCTGGGACAAGGTGGATGAGTGACCCAGATGGCAGCTGCTACTACTGGTGATGGGGATGGGGCCAGGCAGGGCAGCGATCCAGGGGGCTGGGGGAGTGGGTGGGGCTGACAGGGGTCCCCCCGGTTCCCTCCCCCCTCCTCCATCCCTCCCATCCCCTACTTACTGGCAGGGGGCCCGGTCCAGACCCCTGTGGCTGGCACGCTGCCTGCCCTGCATGGGCAAGCAGCATACTTCAGCACTGGGATGAGGGCCAGCCATAGAGATGCTCCACAGATGCCATAGACTGTGGAGGACTGAGCCTCCGGTTGCCTCAGGGCACGGTCTGGGACCATGCTCTGCCCTGCTTTTTTCCCCTGCGGTTTTTTTTGGACCCCTGGAGGGGTCTAATTTTGCGAGAAGATTTTTTCATTCCTGTACATGCCTCTTGCAGCATCTCAGTGTGCTTTGAGATGCTGCAAGACTCACATGCTTGCTTGTGTGGACACGCCCAAGATGCCAGTGGATTCTTTGCTCTTCAAACAAGCAAACAAATAAAAAGCTTTAGCAGATATTACCTTATTTTAAAGAGTTCAAGGCATAAAAGAAAATCCTCAGCTAAATGGGTAATTTTCCTTGAAAATGGTAAACTGCAAATTAAGTGGCAAAAAGCTATTAATTATTGAAATGATAATATCTCTCTAAAGGTTAAGAGGTAATTTAAACTAAGTTCCTATAAGCACATTAACTGAGTTAGTATCTTCCCCTTCATAGGTCGGGGGGAAACTTTAATGACCTCAGTAATTAGCTTTCATTGGGAAAGACAGATATTGAAAATGTAGAATGACAGCAGAAGGACAATATGTGACTATGAGATTGTGCTGCAGTGTACTGAATAGCAAAAACTATTTGAGTGATACATCATTAAAAGCTCTTTAAAACCTCTGTAGGTACAAATAGGAATGGATGTCTCTATGTAACATTTGAAAACGAGTCATAATTCCAAAGGACATAATTGGTCGAAACCAAAGATCATTGTACTCATTCAGGGTTTGTCTACACTGCACTCCCAAGTTTTCTGGAGAGAGGCGCTAATGGGCACACGCTTCTACCCTCCTCCCACTTGCACATGGCTAAACTCAGAAATGAAAAAGTGATGCAGCTCCAGGGTGTCCCTGATGGCTCTCAAGCATTGTAAGAGCTGAAACTCCTAAAATGGCTGTGGTGTCACTACATTTCTCTGTTTGGCACATGGGGCTGGGAATGTGTCAATGGGAAGTGAGGGGATGTGGATGACAGTGGAGGGATGCAGGGGGCCATGGGGTGTGTGAGTAGGTGTGGGTGGATTGTGGGGGGACTGTGCGGGGAGGCTGCTTACAGATGTAGCCCCCCTGCACAGCTCACAGAATGCCCCCAACAGAGCTACAGCCCCCCAACAGGGGTTACAGCCCCTCAACAGGGGTTACAGCCCCCCACAGGGCCCAGATACCCCACCCCTGCTTGCTCCCCAACGCAATGGCTGCCCCACCCAGCCCCACCCCCCCGCTTGCACACTGGAGACATGATATGGGAATGGGTGAGCACACCGGAGGCATGATACACACATATCTTCCATGGCTCCATGTAGATACTGTAGAAGAAGAGCTAAATATTATGTGCATGTCATAATCTATAAGAGTTGTAATTACTGATACCTTTATAAAGTGTTTTTCATCTGAGAGAAGTTCAAAGAGCTGTCCCAGTTTGGTCTCTGATTTCCTTTAGGTGAGAATAGCTCATGTATGAGAATAACTAACCAGCTTTTCATAACAGGATGTGAGATTTACTCCACTTTGACATCAGAAACTTACCTTTAAATTATCTCCATTAGGAGAAATATTAGAGCCAGGAAGAATTTTAGGGTTACCAACTTCATAGATTTTCATCAGCCTCTGTGAATTTCAGGGGATCTGCAGAGCCAAGAAGCTTCCCCTTGTTAATAAAATCACTTTGTCCCAGTCAAGAGCATTTTCAACTTTCCTTTTAAAAACATTGTTCCTTGTACACATGGGCTTACATGATCCAATACAAGTGGAGCACTGGAACATACAGCTAGGATCCACTTCTGCAGAGGCTGGGGGAAGGATGGCATCCTCCCATTCATAGATGCACATACACACACACACACTGACTCTTTTAATTTAAAATAAGTGAAATCCAGGTGCATTCCATAGAATCAGGACATTAAATTTCCCTCTGCATCATTAGACCAGTTCTATATATAATAATATGATCACAACTATTGTGATCACTAGACTTATTTGGGTGTGGGAGGAAAGTGATGCCAATGAAAAAACCAAACCAAACCAACTCTGTGTGACAGGCTCATCCAAAATGTTAAGGCCAGAACTGTGTGTGTTAAATTGTTTAGGGGCTAAAACTGAGCTGGCTGCTGCTCACTCAGGCAGCTACATGATATGGTTATTTCCCCGTACAGCTGGCAACCCTTAGGAGCTAAAAAACTTCTTACGTCCGTACAAAAATATCTGTTCTCCTTTGTACATGGTTTTCTTCCCACTCTCAGTATATATATCATGCCTCCCAATCACTTTCCAGCAAGGCAGAAATTAACCAAATGAGAGACTAACCAGTAGATGTCACTGTTGAGCAACAAAATGTTTAACCCTGCACTCCTACTTTTCATGAGCAAAACAACATCTCTCCAGTGCTGTGATAATCTAGGGAATAAGACATTTCAGTCTGTGATTTGAAAATGAGCCTCCCACCTGGGAACCAGCTTCTGATTGAGGTTTTAAATAAAAGATGTATTTCTTCATAATGTATGTGATGTTTCATTCATTAAACTATCGCATTTTTCCAGACATGAGATCCCAAAAAGGATATGAAAGAAATAATTGCAAAACCTGCACTTTGTTATAACATTCAATGGATTTTTTTTTACACTTGCATGAATACCTCAATAATATAGATATGTGTTGCTTTGGTGAACCAGACACCCTGAATGAATTAATTGTCCTCGGTTCATTACAGGGACAGAAAATAGAGAACCAGCAGGAGATCATTTCTTGCAGAGAAATTGCTCCATTTCTAATTCGGCCATTCATGTTTCAAAAAGATAATTTAAAATCCATCTGGAAATAATGGAAATTTACACTCAGAATGATCCATTGTTTGTGTTTGTTCTGTTTTGTTGTTTTTTTACTTTGTTTCTTACAAGGCCAAGCTTAAAACAAACAGCTGTTTGGGACCTGCTCACACAGCAACTCTACATTCCAGGTGACATATGCAAGCCATGGAGCCAAGGGACTTCATGGAAAAGGGATATATTTCTAGTCTTTTCAACAGTCATCAGACTGCAGGAATAGAAAGAGAAACTTGTGGCTTGATTTTTTTGCTCATTTGGGGCCCTGTAAATTTTTGAAGCAGTGCATGACTCTTAAAAAATATTAGAAATGATTAAAAAGAAAGTCTTATTGACAACTAATGCAGGATTGCTTCTTATTTCATGCACATTGATCCACTGTTTTTAAACATGTCCCAAGATTGAAAGGCTATCCTTGGGAAGAAAAGAAGCATAATCAATAATCAGTAAGGGAAATTTCCAAAGATTAACTTTTACTCATTGTTAGTAATAAAAAATGTATAGTCAAAGGTAGTACTACCGCTATAAGAATAAATACTAGTGATAACACAACATCAGAAATGAGCTAAAGAAATGGTATTCTGGATCCTCAACAAGCTTTGACCAAGATATGGTTTTTGGAACAGTGTCAGAGTTACAGTTCAGCAACCCCAGTGTCTCATGAATTCATGCCATGAGATACTGGTTAATCCAAACTGGAAAATTCACCTCTTTCAGTTTCAGATATGACCAGGAAGAAAAACTATGTAGACACAGTGGTCTCTAGCTTTCTGAACTAGGTCTCCCAGCTTGCCTTTCACCCTGAAATTCAGGGAGGTGTGGATTTAAATTTTTGATTTTGTTCTATGACTATGCTTGAATCCCAAACCGAAATAGGTTAGGGCAAACAGTTTTGATGAAAAGCTAAAATAACCATAAGATTTTTTTCCCTAATAACAGTATTCTGATTTTGTCAGTCTTTCTGTGTCTATCTAATGATTAAGGTGGTTTAATTTAAATATTTGTACTGAATTTACTGTGCCTTCAGTATATAGTATTAAGTGAGTAGCTCTGTCAGCTCAGTTCTGTTTGTCCTAGTTTGAACCCTACAACAGACATCCAAAAATGTCATCTAAAGATCCAAACCTGTGAGGTGCTGAACACATCCTACCAACTGCTCAGATTCACACAGGATCATGCTCAAGCACTTATTTATAAGGCATTAACTGTTGATTTGTAAAGAAACTTCCTGATTCTATCCTTGTTAAAAAAAAGAGTGAAGAATTAGTTATGTCTGTTGATGATTTCATTTTGCTTGCACCTATAATCCATGGTGGCATCTTTGTGACAGTGAAATGTTTTGTAATGTTTGCTGTGATTAAACAACTAATTTGTCTTTGAGTCTTTGAGTGTATACTGGCTTAGATCCACTAAAAAGACAGGCATAATGACATGATTTTCTCTACTAGTACTGCTGTGCTGCTAAGCACAAAATAGTCTGTAGTATACTTTGTCTCTGCTGTTAACTATATGTCATGGAAATCACATGTGGAAGAACTATTATCATTTTCGATCCTCCCTCTACCATTGTAGGATTGTTTCTTACAGTAGAATCCTGAATGTATTCAGTATATTCAGTTTTGTCTGATTCCACAGTTAATGACTCCCACAATGGGATATGTATGTTGTGATTCGCCCACTTTCTGCCTTAGGGTTCTTTTACTTTCTCTTTGCCCTTCTCAACACAGGGATATTTTCTTCCAATCTCAAACGAGCAGAACCAATTTTTAAACCATCTGGAACTTGTATACAGACAAGACTCCAGAGACCAGAACTGTTTTGGACTCTTTTTATAACTGTTTCATTTAACTGTGCCTTTGAGGAGGTCTCACTCCTCTGGTTATAAGAATGGTTCTGCTGCTGGGGCCTTGCCATTGCTGTAGCAGTTTCAACCAGTTTTGCAACTGTTTTGAATTTCCTCTGTACAGACAAAGCTTAAGCATGGCAGCCCTTCCAAAAATTGTTAAACACACAACAAAGGCTTCAGCAGTTGAGTTGGAACAAGAGTCTGACTAGTAACTTGTCAAACACGATCTATTTTAGATCAATTCTAGTTGAAAAAAAATAAAGGTTCACACTTCCTTGACTAGAAGCAGGCTGTACCTTGCAAAAGCTCATGCCTCTCTCACCCCATCCTGCATTCTGCTCAGAATTTCCTGCAAGTAAAACTGCTTGGT
>NW_005842167.1:1247455-1248590 GCF_000455745.1 Alligator sinensis | reverse complement strand
AAATTCCCAGACAATAACTAAGATAAATTGCTTCAGGATGGCCTCTTAATGCTCTTCCCTGTGAAGTTCTTATGACCAGCAGGCTGGATGGCAGCAACTTCCAGTGTGAGTGAATGTCAATGCTCCCTTTGAAAAGAGTATATAAGGTGAATTGTCTATCTGCTATTGAAAAGCCATTAGCAAAGTAAACCAAGAATTAGGTACCTTAGTATATGCATTGGAAGAGATCAATTACAACTACCCTATACTAATAAATAAACATTTGTTTGCTTTCCTCCAGCTTTAGAAAGTATGTTTAACTCTGGCAGTTTTCACTGAAAATCTTCTCATATATGTTGAACATACATGTTTCCACTGGCATTTTAAGGTTATCTATATTTATCTTTGTCAGATTCCAACATAAATGTTATTTACACATATTTATCACTACTTTGCAGCTCTATAGAGGTGCTCAGCACCTAAGAGGAAAAGGTTCCCAAGGATTGATGAAGGTAGTAGTAGTAAATGGATTTGTGGTTAGGGCACTAGACTGATATTCTGCATCTCTGGCTTCAGTGCCCAGCTCTGCACTGACTCTGTGTTTAAGTCTGTGTATCCATTCCCTGTGTGTAAAATTAAGGTAATAACATTTTCTTTACCTGCCTTGCCTAGTAAGGAAAGCATTTCTGCATACTCTTGAAAGTAACTTTGTGTCCCCCTGAACCAGGGCCTTAGACTCTTTGAGGCAGAGTCTGGTTCCAGCTAGTAGGGCTGTGTGAAATTTTGATGGGTGTTTCATTTCAAAGCTGTTTCAACGTGTTTCGAGCTCGAAACAGTGAAATCGAAGTGAAACAAAAGGCTTTGAAACAGTTTTGAAATGAAATGAGGGCACTCAGAACATTTTGAAAGTTTCAAAATGTTTTGCGTTTTGAAGCAGCCCAGTGGCAGGAGGCAGGGGAGAGCCAGGGCTGCGCTTCGAGCAGCTCCGCTAGCCCCACAGAGCTCAGCATGGTGGTGGGAGGAGGCAGGAGAGCCAGTGGTGGAGCTGCTCCAAGTACAGCTCTGGCTCTGAGTGCAGCCCTGGCAAGCACAGCCTGGCGGCTGGAGGCACCGTAGCTCTACGGAGCTGAGTCTGGTGGTGGGAGGCGGGGAACAG
>NW_005842167.1:1241540-1247285 GCF_000455745.1 Alligator sinensis | reverse complement strand
TGGGAGGTGGAGGAGAGCCACTGGCCAGGGCAGTGCTTGGAGCCAGGGCTGTAATTTGAGTGGATACACCCCTGGCTCTCCCCCGCCTCCTGCCACCAGGCTCAGCTCTGTGGGGCTGCGGAGCCTCCAGCTGCTGGGCTGTGCTTGCCAGAGCTGTGCTTGGAGCTAGGGCTATGCTCCAAGTGGCTCCACCAGCCCCACGGAGCTGAGCCTGGTGGTGGCAGGAGGGGGAGAGCCAGTGGCAGAGCTGGTTGGAGTGCAGCCCTGGCTCCAAGTGCAGCTCTGGCCAGTGGCTCTCCCACGCCTCCAGGCTCAGCTCTGTGGGGCTGCAGAGCCTCCCACTGCAGGGCTGTGCTTGCCAGGGCTATGCTCTGAGTGGCTCTGCCACTGACTCTCCCACCACCAGGCTGAGCTCCATGGGGCTGGTGGAGCTGGTTGGAGTGCAGTCCGGCAGCAGAAAGTGGGGAGAGCCAGGGCTGTGCGAGCAGGTCTGCCAGCCCCATGGAGCTCAACCTGCTCTCCCAGCACTGCCGGGCTCCTTCCAGGGATGTGAGCCCCCAAATCTGCACATAGGATGACAGGAGGCTGCCACTGCTGCCTGGGGCCAGTGGCAGCTCCAGTCTTCCTGGCAGTGGGTGCAGGTTGTGCCCAGTGCTAGTCCTACATGGCAGCAGCAGCAGCCTCCTGTCATCCCGAGTACAGATCTGGGGGCCCACACCCACGGGAGGAGTCTGGCACAGCCCCACAGCCCTCCCAGGGACACAGGCCCCCAGATCTGTGCACAGGATGACAGGAGGCTACCGCTGCCAACAAGTAACATGAGTTTTGCTTTTAGTAGTTTGAGGTGCATTTTCCCAGAAAGCTCTGCCCTTATCTCCTTGAAACTTGGCAGGCTTTGTGCCCTCAGAAGGGGCTACCTTCCCTGAAATTTTCATCCATATCAGGCAAGAAATGACAAAGATATAGGTATTTTCATGATTCCCCATTATAGCATATGGGTGAAATGTTGAAACGTGTCAAAATAGTGCAACAATTTTGATGAAACAAAACGGAACGGCAAAACAGAAGTTGAAATGGAAACGAAACGGTGCTGTTTTGCACAGCTGCACTACTAGCTAGGACCTCTGATCCCGGCTGCCGGTAACATTAACCACACTCCTTCCCTTCCACATCCTTTAAAGAAAGAACTTCTGAACTTTATATCTGAGACAGATCTTTCTATCCAGTGTAAAGGTCGTATTTATAAGCCTTAAGACCTAAACTGGTCAGCTCCTATTTTAATCCTGAGGCTTCAAGGTTTCCCTTTTTGTGAACCCCTCCAGCGAGGCCGGGGGTGACTGAATCCTGACCACGACTGTCACTGTTACAAAAATGCGGGCAAACAGGGACTTAAGTCAATAAAGCCTTCTTCCATTTAGCGCAGAGCCGGTTTCCCACGACTGCGCTGGACGTGGGCCTGGGGACATCTCACGCGTCTGCCGCCAAAAGGATGGCGCGGGGAAGAAGATGGGGTAGGGGATGGAGGCGGGAAAGCTTTTGTGTTCAGGGAGGATCCTGGGGAAAGTCGGATCTTTGCCACTAGTCAGTTGGGGGAAGCAGTGCAGCTCTGCCTTGGGGGGCCTCAGCAGCCTGCCTGCTCCTTTGCCCCGGGTTAAGGCTGCCCAAGGACACAGGCCACCAGGCTGAGTCCATATTTGTCCATGTAAGGACTGTTGCCTTCACCCGCCGGATCCTGCTCCCCGCTGCCTAACTGGGGAGGGCTCCCTTGGGCAAGGACACAACCACCCCGCAGCAGCCTGCGCGGAGCTTGCCGCCTCCCTCAGTGCCGGCGGGGCGGGGCACGCGCCCTGCCTCCCCCTGCCCGGCCCGGGCTCCCGGCTGCAGGGAAGTTTCCTCCACGCCGGTAAGTCCCCGACCCGCGCCGCGCTGCCTCCCGCCTTCCGCGCCGCGGTCCCCGGGGAAAGTTTGGGGGCCCCTGGGCAGGCGGCGCCCGGTCTAGGCGGGGGCTTCCCGCGCGCAGCTGGCCCCGAGGATGGGGATGGGGGCGGAGGGAGGGATCTCTGTAGCGGGGTCGTGGGAGAGCCAAGGCTGCCTCGCTTGCTCCTTGGCTGGCCAGGGGCTCCGTGGCTCATGGAGCCAGCTGCCTAGGGGGGACCCTCCTTACCTACCCTGGGCTTTCAAGAAGAGGCATGTCTGGGATGGGCTGGGGACAGGCATCTGGCTTGGTGACCTTTGAGGGCTCTGCCATGCCCATGCTTCTGTCATTATGACAGGCTCGGTGCTCACTGTGTGCTCTGGGCTGCTCAAGCCCCAAAGAAATAGATCCTGGGATCCCAAGGGAAGCCGGGATGCCAGCGTGCACCTCTTCTGCTTTTGTTCCTTTTTTTTTTAATCACACAAGCAGAGAAGCTGTTATAGGGTGACAAGCGTGCGCAGATTATGACCGCTGGACATACACAGTAATGTACCCTTCTGCCGGAGTCTCGGTGTTTCTGAGAGTCGTAGCAGGGGCTTGTTTCTCCCTAAAACACCAAGTGAACTGGAGCAAGGCACACATGATGCATTTCATTTGAAGACCTCTGCCTCTGTTTCCCGCTGGGAAGAGTGCAGGACTAATTTTATTGCCAGTGCACAAATAGAAATCAGTGCTCAATATGTAGTGGTGCTTTAAAAAGCAAAGCAGTAAATAGTTATTGGAATTAATTCAGCAGCCACTGTGGGAAATGAACGTAAACTAACAAATGCTGTTAGACTGAGTGGGACTTGATGAGCCATTGTGGATTTAAAGCAATAACCCCCCCCCCCGACTTTTGGAGAGAAGTGTTTTAGTTCAGTGCTGTTGTGACTGGAAGCCTCCATCTGCTCTGGTGCTGTGAACAGAACCAGAGAATTGTCCTAGAGAGGGAGGCTTGGGAGTCAGGGCTTTTCTCTGTTCTTCCACAAGTCTTGCTGTGTGATCCTTAGCACGCTGCCTACAACCAACATTTTAAAAGTTGCCACTTATTATAGGTAGTGCAATTTTTGAAAGCTCAGCTTGGGATAGTTTAGGCCTAATTTAAAGAGAGACCGACCACTTTTGGACATGCTTCTCTAGTCACCAACTAGAGAAATGATCCCTGAAAGTAGTCTTTCCCCACTATACCCACCACTGCCACTGATTTCAGTCGGGACTTCAGCACTTCTGAAAATGAAAAATCCACGGTTACTTTTGAAAAGGTTTAACTTCTCAGTAGGTCCTTTTCCCCATCAGCAAATGAGGTGCTTTCATAATTTTTACCTATTTCACAAGGTCCCAACCCTAAGAAGGCTTTTGCATATTCCTAACACTAAGCAGTCTCATGGGCTTCTATGGGACTATCTGTATATGTAAAGATTTGTGGGATTGAGGCCCAGATTGCTAAGAACTAATTCAATATCTCCCTCCCTTGCTGTATAAAAGACCATTACAAACAGCAGAGGAAGATGACTTGCTACACAGCAAAACAGTGAAAATGACTATAATACTGTATGTAAATGAGCATATAGTGAAAAAAATGAAAAAAAGAGATGTTTTTCTTTAACTTCTTTCAGTTATAATCATCCTAAATGTTGTTTGTAATAATAGCAGCTCCATCATGTTCAGATAGAAGTGTGATTTCTTTATTTGAATGGTATCTCAGTGCTTTGGATTCTAGGCAATAAAGTGCAATAGGAAGCCAAACTGATTTTTAACTTTATTACTTTGATGTTATTGACATTATATTTTCTTCCTTTATATTATTTCACTAGGGTTCTTCATCTCTGTAGCGGAAGAGAAAAGCATCATGGCCCTTATGGTTCAAGATTTTACCAGACTGAGGATTTATCACGACTGAAAGATTCTGGATTACATCTGTAGCTCCTCTAACTAGCACCCCCATCCCCCCATTGCCCCATATATATAGCCCAGCCCTCCCTCTCTTCTCACTGCAACTTCTGTTGGTTGTAAGTAAAAAGATGGCATCCAGCCTTACTTGTACTGGAGTGATCTGGGCATTTCTCTCTTTCCTCTGTGCTGCTGCCTCCTGTGTAGGATTCTTTATGCCCTACTGGCTCTTGGGGTCTCAGCTAGAAAAGTCAGTGTCCTTTGGCACTTTTCGGAGGTGTTCCTATCCTGTGCGGGATGAAAGTCGTCAGACAACAGTTATGGTGGAGCAGTGTGGCCGCTATGCATCCTTCCAGGCCATCCCAAGTGCTGAATGGAGGATCTGCACAGTGGTGACAGGCCTGGGTTGCGGCCTCCTCCTTTTGGTGGCACTGACTGCACTCATGGGTTGCTGTGTGTCCGAGCTCATCTCCAGAAATGTGGGCAGGGTGGCAGGAGGCATCCAGTTCTTGGGAGGTAAGTGCCAAGCTTCTGATTTCAGTCTGCTGTGCTGATGTTGGTACTGGATCCATGTTGCATTTACTAAAGCAGCTCTGCAAGGTTCAGTTAACACTATTCACTCCCTTACATTAAAGTCTATGCCAAGATAGCATTTAAACTTTAAGAATATTAAGCTCTGTTCAGCTACTTAAAATGATCCTTACATTGTAAAAGTGCAGTTAGATTCTAACGTCTTTGGGGTAGAGACTGTCTTCTATGGGATCGTGCTTTTTACAATACTGTTGACTTCAGCAAGGGTTGTCATGGCAGAACAGTGAGGGTGTCTTTCTGTGGCTTCAGAGATATGAGTGTGAGTCTTACTCTGAACTCAAGCCAAAAGCAGTCCCTTGTTTGCCAAGCTGTAAATGGGTACCTGGTTGTCTAGGCTGGGGACTCAAAGGCTGTTGGATGTGATGCTAGCTACATTTAAATTACTCTCTTACTTACTGCTGGCTACAGAAACTGTCATACTTTAGGCATGGTAGTCCACAGAGCTGCTAGGTTTGATGCGATTGTCATCAGTGGGGCTCTGTGCAGATGCATGGTTTTAATTACCTGCAGGATGGAGGGCCAAAGTTCCAGATGGGAATTGTACTAAATGATACTTGAGGATCTTTCCAACACTATGGTTCTTTGAATATTACAATCTAGAAAGAACACAGCTTGACTGTCAGCTCAAGGGATGAATTTGTTGAGTTAGCAAAGCTGACAGGGAAACCCATGCGCACACATGCATGCGCGTGTGCACTTTTAAACTTGTAAATTACAAAGATTTGACCTCAGAGTTATTGAGACAATAAAACTGGAACCCTGCATTGCAATTTTTATAAGGTCATTTTTCAGAGCAAATCATCAGTGTGCTATCATCAATAGTGCTGGAGCCTGGCATGTGTTCCTTTCCTCTTGAATAATCATTCAACCATTATTCTGTACAATGTGCATTCACCTCTGTTGGGTAGTGTGGTTCTCTGGCATTCAGCACTGAAGCAATTAAAGCTGAAATGTTGCACATGTGCTGTAATAGCCCTGCTCAGCAGTGCAGATTCAGAATGTACAGCAGGGTGCTTCATTTACTTAAAACTTGTTTTCATCCAAAGAAGGGCTCACATTAATGGAAACAACTTTTTCAGTATATCACTGCAGATGAGACTATCCTATGTGACAGTTTAAAGTTGAAAACTGGGCCAATGGAAAGGGTGTATGAGCCTGATTTCAGTTGTTACAGTGCAGTTAAAATCATTGGAGCTATGCTGATTCCCCTTAGCTAAGGGTTGACCCAAAGTTTGAAAGCAACTTCTAACTGTTCAAATAAACTCATATTGTTACTTCAACCTGCTCTCTGCTCTGCAGCCTATGGGCAT
>NW_005842167.1:1230615-1241518 GCF_000455745.1 Alligator sinensis | reverse complement strand
ACTTGGAAATACCATGGCCAACTGGAGAGTGAATTCTGACAGTAACTAATACTTCCCGAAGCCCATCCCATCAAAAAATTCCACCCCACCAGGCAAAGGAAAAGAGAAAATATTTGCCTGAATGGTGTTCTGTGATCCTACCCAAACTGGTTATTTTCACTTGCAGCCATTGCAGAGGCTTGAATCCTGCTTATATTTAACATGCCTTACTCTCTATTTGCAACTGCTGCCTCTGCTCATCTGGTTTTAATTCTAGTTTATCCATTTTTCATGGCAGGATTCCCCTTTTCTGAAGCCTCACTAGCCTGCCTGGCTGTTTCTGCTTTTGATTACAGTGAAATATGACAGCCTCCACCATCAGTACTTAGGGAAAGGGGCTGAGTGGGAAACTTGCAGACCTTGTTGTGGCTTTGTATTGTGCTGAAAGTGTGCGTCACCTCACCTACAAAGAGACTAGGAATCAAACATGAGGAGGGAAGAGAATCCCAAGTTTTGGTGGAAGCCAGTAGACCTTTGAGCCCCTTTTTCAGGGGTAAGGAACAGATGTGTTTATAGGGCTTTTTAGTGTTTTTTTTCAGTAGATGAAAATCCAAAAGATGAGTGAACTTATGACAGGAAACTAAAATCACAGACAACTTTACTTACCATTCAGAAACTATTTACAAAGTATGTGTAATTTTCCCCTCTATTGGATTTGATGGCTGTCTCACTTCACTCAGCGCGGCTGGAAGTGAACAAAGTAAGAATGAACGAAGTGAGAAATCATCACACTCTGCAACCTACTTAAGAAGCAACTTTAGACTTAGGGGCAGCAGAGACTTCCAAGTCGGGAACCCTGAAATGTTGAAGGGACATTGCCAAGGTTAAGTTTGTGGGTCAGATCTTTAGCCAAGGTCAACTTCCATAGCTCCCTTGTCTAAAGGACAGTGGCAGTGAGGTGAGTGATTACAGTAATATGGTTTTAACTGTGAGGTAGTAGAGAGGTAGTTAGGTGTTTTAGTTTTTGATCTCAATTCACTTTCAGTTCTCTAAGCAGTGCCCCTTCCTTTCTGACCACTTTCTCTGTCCTTTCTATTTAAATAACCTTATCCTTTCTGTTTAGTACCCGTGCTCTCTGCCTGTCCATTTGTGGCATGACAGTAGGCTGTAAGCCTATGAAAGCTTATGCCTCTTTGAATTAATCTATATGGTGCTGATAGCCAACTGAGGATCTAGCCCTATTTCCCCCACCCCCAAAATCTGATCCCTATTCTGGTGATTGAAATGGAAAGTGTGTTAATCTAATATATAGTATGATTGATGCGGTCTGTTTTCCTTTCTGCCATTCATTTTCTTGGTGATTCTAAGGTAGTGTAAGTTTCATTTCCTGTTTATTTTCACTTTCTGATTCTCCCTCCCCAGAATGCTTTTACTCAATTTGCTTCTAGCACCTCAAGGGGGAATGTTTGAATTAAAAGATGTGTTATTTGAAATTCAAAACAGGTGCCAAGACTTAACTTCCAGGTTTTGATCTGCCTTGTTGCTCTAGTATGTTGGTGATTGTATTACAGTGTTTTAAAACCACAGATCAATTTGGGGACTAAGCTGATCGACACCATTTTGTTACTTGGAAATGCAGGGGCAGGTGAAGTATAGAATCTAGTGCTGCTACAATGGATGGGAGAAGGGTTTGAATTGCCAGATTGATCTGTGCTGGTTTAAGAGGCTTTTTGCTGCTCTTGAGATGATATGGACAACTTCAGTAAATATCCAGATTCTTCTTTCTCATGAGTGCAAATCAGGAGTAACTCCAAGTAGGTCAGTGGAGTAACACCTGTGTGAAAGCAGTGCAACCTGCTTAGCTAAATAGTGCCAAGGTTTTACAGCTGGGATTTCCCCAAGTTGTTGCTGAATGTGGCAACCAACCAAATGGAGTCAATTATTTATGGGTGTGTCCCATAAATCTACTCTTCTCATAAAATCTGAATGACAGAACTTGTATGAAACTGCAGATCGCTATGGACAATTGTTTAGGAATTGACTTGTCTATCATCTCTGCGTGTGCTCTGGGGTGCGGGAGAGAGAGGCATTTTAATTAGAGCGGCTCTCAGGAGCTGCTCTAATTAAAACACCCACAGGGTCCCACATTTCAAAATGGAGGTGGGGGTGCTTTAACTAAAGCTGATTTGATGAGCTTTAGTTAAAGCACCTATGCCATCATTTTGAAATGCAGGGAAGCTGAATACACAAGATGCTGCAGCACGCTGGAACGTTCTGATTGGAATGCTCCAACAGACTCAATTAAACAAGTCTGCTCTGATGTGTTTAATCAGAATACATTGGAGCATGGGTAAAAATGTCCCCAGTGTATACAGACTATTTCAGATAATCGGAGGGAGCTCTGTGTTGCATACATTTTGAAAAAGACACTAAGATACTGTACTCCTGGGTTTTCTTCCTTTCTCAGTCTTACCAGGAAGATTGTCTGGTGGATTCTTTCCTTCACAGTTGCATGAAATGCTTCCTGTATGACAATGTGACAGTCCTAGAGGAATTATGGCAACTGATGTGAAAAAGAAACATTAGTGTTTAATGTTCATTTTTATCTACTTATACAATTTAGCAGTTGGAAATAAGAAGTTGCCAGCTGCGTGTGGCCATCCAGCTTGCAGATGGTCAGAGGTGGAACTAGCACTTTTGGCACCCTAGGCAGAAATGCTGTCAAATGCACAGTAAGGGCATGGAGAGACAGGGTATGGGGAGGGGGCCTGCAGAGTGCTGGAGGTCTGGGGAGTGGGAATGCCAGAAAGCAGAGGTAGGAATCACTGAGGAATGCTTTTGGCATTCCATAAATCACTGCCCAAGACTGGTGCCCCACTTTCCTCACACTAACTTATGGCTGATGACCACCAGTGGTCCATGGACTGCACTTTGAGAACTGTAGTGAGTATTACACTTTGCAAGCATTTCTACTACATTGTTTCTTAAACCTGACATTTTACATGAAAGTTATACTGTGTTTAACCTCTTGAGGGCACAGTTATGTAGATGCATATAGTTTTTACCGATAACAATAAGTGCAGTGTTTCTAGTTGGTTTAAGTTGAACATTTGTGAGTTTGGGGCATATAAATGTGCTTTAAAAAAGAATGGATTGCAGCTATATATCTTTGAGCAAAATTGTGGAAGGCAGTGTGTAAAGTTTTAACAAGTCCACAACAAACGAGTTTCTCTGGAATTATTGATTCTCTTTTTTTCACTGCAACTTAGCAAGTAAATTCCACTTGGCTGGGTGTACTAGAAATTTGCAGCGAGATAGCTGTGATGTGACATGCTAATATGGTGAATAATTTCACCCACTGAATGCAGAGCAATAAAATTAAAAGCATAATGAACTAAAAGGTTAACCAGTTTTATTAGAAGCAGTGTATCAAAAGACACAAGCGTTTCGGGCGTTGTAACTTTAAAGAGCATTATGCTAACAAAGTGAGTCTTTTCGTAAAAGGAGTTGGCACACACAAATTGGAGATTTAATCTCCGCACACTCAACACCTCCTTTTACTCTAGAGGATCAATGAGTCAAATTCAGAGGTGCTTGATGACTGGCTAGCTAAGACGGATCTTAGTATTACTGGCCCTCAGTCCATGTTACAAGTGAAAAGTGAGCACTGAAGCTTCTGTTCTTCAGCTAATTCTGGTGTAACTAAGTTACTGTGTTCACTTGAACTGATTCTCAAACTGATAGAAACTCCTTTTGGCAATAGGAGAAGCCATTATGAAAGCAGCCCTTATAGCACATCCCTGTTTCTGTTTCTCATTCCCATACAGGGCTACTGTAACCCTTAGGATGATGGTCCTTTTGTTGCTGGTGATAGATTTTGAAAGTTCATGAAGGGGAAAAAAGGAACATTTTGGGGGAAAAGGGACAAGTGCTTCCTAAAGTAAATGTTGAACCCATCTGCAGAGGAAAAAGGAACTGTCTAAAAAAGTTCTCAGACACATGCAAAAGTCACTGTAAAGTTTTATAGAGCTTGCACTATGGCAATAATCATGTATACAAAGACCATTGCGTCCTCTTGACAAATGGTGAGGAGAGACCTGCTCAGGCTTTGTCCATCTTACAAATATTCTAATGGAAAGTGCCCTTTTTGCAGCAGGGGTGTAGGTTGTAGCCGTGTTAGTTTAAGGACATAGGCAGACAAGGTTCCTTGGGTGAATTTGATATCTTTTATTAGACCAACCCAAATAGTTGGAGAATAGATTCATAGATGTTAGGGTCGGAAGGGACCTCAATAGATCATCGAGTCCGACCACCTGCATAGGCAGGAAAGAAATAGAGCCTTATCCCCAGTATCCTTCTCTTCTCTTCCTACACCTTATCCCTAAGTAATCTCATCCTCAAACACGAATTCAGCTACCATCAACTCTAGTTCTTTATGGAACCTCACAGGTGTGTCTCTTGGCTCTAGGGCAGTCTCCCATACAAACTAAAATGCTGGTCCATCTCCGAGCTCTCCTTATGGATAAGGAGTCATTGCCTCAAACTTCATATGGCTAAATAGTGGGTCTTAATTTTTCTCCTCACCTCCTTTCTGAATCCCAATGGACAGCATCCCCATCCTGCATGTCACTCATTACCTGGGCATTGTTTTCAACATGGATCTCTCTCTAGGTTCTCACATCTAGGCAGCTTTTAAGCTTTGCTGATTCTTTCCACATAACGTTGCCAAGAGAAAGTATTTGCTTTCTATCAACACAACTAAAACTCTCCTCTGTATCACATCCCAATTCCTGCAACATCCTTTTCTTTGGCCTTAAAAACAATCTTGCCTCTCTTACTTCCACTTGGAATGCAAAATTATTTGTCTAGTCCGCAACTTCAACCGTATTACCCTTCTTCATTCTCCTTTCTCCACTGGCTCCGTCTTCTCTTCCTCAAAACACAAGCCATTTGCTTTCACTTTCAAGGCCTATCTGTCAGTGTCAAGAGGTCAACATCACCCATGTGCCCATTATAACAGCCTCCATTACACTCTCGTAAATTCTTCAAAAACTCACCTTTGTTCTTTTTCCTATGCTGACCCTCACGCTTGGGAAAGGCTCCATGTTGCCATCTACAAAACTACTTTATTATTTTCTTCCTGATCCCTCCTTTGCCCTGATGACGACTTAAAAGTGAGGCTGCTGCTGCAAGAGCACTCTCTATTCACACTGACTGATAGCGCCACATTGTTTCTCTATACTGCCTGTATCCATCTGCTGCTCCTTGCCTTTAACTTAGATTGTAAAGCTCCGCAGGAGTCTTGGTCTATTTGTACAGCACCTAGCAAAATTGGGTCCTGAACCATTATTAGGGATCCTGGGCACTACATTAATGCAAACAATAAGTAACAAGAAAGAGAAAAATCAAAAATTTTCAGTAAAATTGAAAATTTCCAACAGAAAATGTATGCTGCAAAAAGGCAGACAAGGTTTCTTGGGTGAATTTGATATCTTTTATTAGACCAACCCAAATAGGACTTTGCCGGTTATTAAGCAAGCTTTCGGGTTCAAAAACCCTTAGTCAGGCTAAGGAAGAGCACACCAACTGCTGAAACTTCCTTAGCCTGACGAAGGGTTTTTGAACCCGAAAGCTTGCTTAATAGCTATTCTCCAACTATTTGGGTTGGTCTAATAAAAGATATCAAATTCACCCAAGAAACCTTGTCTGCCTTTTTGCAGCATACATTTTCTGTTGGAAATTTTCAATTTTACTGAAAATTTTTGATTTTTCTCTTTCTTGTTACTTATTGTTTGCATTAATGTAGTGCCCAGGATCCCTAATAATGGTTCAGGACCCAATTTTGCTAGGTGCTGTACAAATAGACCAAGACTCCTGCGGAGCTTTACAATCTAAGTTAAAGGCAAGGAGCAGCAGATGGATACAGGCAGTATAGAGAAACAATGTGGCGCTATCAGTCAGTGTGAATAGAGAGTGCTCTTGCAGCAGCAGCCTCACTTTTAAGTCGTCATCAGGGCAAAGGAGGGATCAGGAAGAAAATAATAAAGTAGTTTTGTAGATGGCAACATGGAGCCTTTCCCAAGCGTGAGGGTCAGCATAGGAAAAAGAACAAAGGTGAGTTTTTGAAGAATTTACGAGAGTGTAATGGAGGCTGTTATAATGGGCACATGGGTGATGTTGACCTCTTGACACTGACAGATAGGCCTTGAAAGTGAAAGCAAATGGCTTGTGTTTTGAGGAAGAGAAGACGGAGCCAGTGGAGAAAGGAGAATGAAGAAGGGTAATACGGTTGAAGTTGCGGACTAGACAAATAATTTTGCATTCCAAGTGGAAGTAAGAGAGGCAAGATTGTTTTTAAGGCCAAAGAAAAGGATGTTGCAGGAATTGGGATGTGATACAGAGGAGAGTTTTAGTTGTGTTGATAGAAAGCAAATACTTTCTCTTGGCAACGTTATGTGGAAAGAATCAGCAAAGCTTAAAAGCTGCCTAGATGTGAGAACCTAGAGAGAGATCCATGTTGAAAACAATGCCCAGGTAATGAGTGACATGCAGGATGGGGATGCTGTCCATTGGGATTCAGAAAGGAGGTGAGGAGAAAAATTAAGACCCACTATTTAGCCATATGAAGTTTGAGGCAATGACTCCTTATCCATAAGGAGAGCTCGGAGATGGACCAGCATTTTAGTTTGTATGGGAGACTGCCCTAGAGCCAAGAGACACACCTGTGAGGTTCCATAAAGAACTAGAGTTGATGGTAGCTGAATTCGTGTTTGAGGATGAGATTACTTAGGGATAAGGTGTAGGAAGAGAAGAGAAGGATACTGGGGATAAGGCTCTATTAGCCCCCATAAGAAGCTGAAGGTGGGGATCCAAGACCAGATTTCTCTAAAAGCATGGCTAACTGTGTAGAAGATGGCTGGCCAGTTAAGGTTAATATAACAGAGTATTTGCTCTGAGCTTTGACCAAAGCATAGTGGAAACTTTGGTATAAGTGGTACAAGTTGATTGAAGGGGTTCCTCCTCATGGAACAGAGGAACTCTAGACGGTGTTTGTAAAAAGATTTTTCTGTCTGGGAAATCACAGTGACAGAGCCTTGGCTGCCAGTTGGGAAGGCTAAAATTAGTTTTGTTTTCTGAAAGTAAAATTGACAAGAGCCTTCCTGGAGGGCAGCTGGCACAATGAAAAATTAGGATCTGGTTCTCCTGAAAGTGTTGTTTTCCTCTTAGGAATGGCTTCCTGCAGAAATGTTCATGTTCTTGGATTTTTTTCCCAATTAGGGCCAAAACAATATTCAAAAATATAATTTTTTTGTCATTTCCCTTCCTTGGCCAGCTCTAACCAAAGACTGTATTTCCCCAACCACTTTTGGTGTTCTGCCACTTTTTCCTCTCTCTCACCTCTTGTCAGGTACAATACCTCAGGGACTTTGCTGTGCCCACACAATCATGGCCTGGGATAGTGATTATCTGTAGTACCCAAAGGTAATCTGTAAACTAGTCACTAATCTTTTATTACAGAAAAGGCATTTCAATCAGTAGAGCATGAAAAGGGAAATGTCTCACCAGGAGACAACAGGAAAGAGACTGAAGAGAAGTATAATGTTGCTAGATGCTGTTTCTGAATGGGATTACTGTAGAATCGTAAATCCAGAAATTAAGAGAATCATGTAGATTCCTTGAATTTGCAGATTCCTATGGCCAGAAGAGATCACTGATCAGCTAGACTGACCTTTTGCAAACTGTGGATCACAGAGTTCAGAGGTGGATTCAGAGGGGGTGCAGTGACACAGCTGCACCCTGCTTTCTGACCACATTGCAGGAGTAGCAGTGTTAGGGGACTTTTTGAGACCCCTAAGAAGGTAAGAAATCTCTCCTTCTCTCCCCTTCCTGTAATCAGAGGGACATCACCTCTCCTCCCCCCACTTCCTACTGTCACTGTGTCCCTGCTGTCCTGCAGATGAGGGGTGCTCCTATCCCACTCCAGCTGGGCTGCACAGGGGATGTGCTCAGCCCAGGACAGCAGCAGCAGTGGTGGCAGGAGGCAGGTGGGTTCTCCCTCCCTGCCTGGTCACCCTGGATGTTCTTGGCTAGCCCAGGAGCAGGTGTAGGGAGGGGGAATCTGTCTGCCCACTGGTGCTGCCATCACCATTGTCCTGAGCTAAGCCTGGCTTCTGAGCAGGGAGGGGAAGGGCAGGAATTCTTACCTGCTTGGGGACTTGGGAAAGCCCCATGTTTGTTGCTGCTGTGGTGTGGTCTGCGTGCCCCAGAAAGGGAGGGGAGGAGGCTGGGAGCAGTGAGTGCAGCCATCTCTGATGTGCTGGTCACTGCCCCCACAACCTCCTTTGTAAAATCCTTGATCTGCTCCTGATAGTTTCCCTGAATTAACTACTGCTTGAGCCAAAGTATTTTTTTAGGAAAAAAAACATTTGCTTTTAATTTTAACATTTCCAGTAAAGCAGAATCCACCACAATCCTTGGAAAATTGTTCTAGTAGTTAATTATGCTCACTGTTAGAAAGGTGTGCCTAATTTGTAGCTGAATTTGCTTGGCATCATGTTCTGGGCATTGGGTGGTATTATGCTTTTTTTACTAGAGGTCTCTATTATCCACTTTTTCTCCTCCACTTAGGCATTTATAGACAGTGAACAAGTCATCCTTAACCTTTTTTGGTAAGATATATATATAGATCTAGTGTTTTTCACTATAAAGCAGGGTTTTTTAATTCTTTAGTCATTTTTGTAGTTCTTCTTTGAACCCTAGCCAACTTATCAATATGCTTCATAAATTGTAGACACCCGAGCCAGAAACAGTATTCCAGCTGAGGTTACACTGGTGCCACATACAAGGGTGGTATAATCTCCCTGCTCCTACTTGAGATAACACTGTTTATGAATTCAAGGATTGTATTGGTCCTTCTGGCCACAATGTCATGCTGTGGGGTTATGTAGATTGGACACCATGGCTCTCAAGTCCTTTTTTCAAAGGCTCAGTTACCCAGGGATAGCATCACCCATTCTGAGAATATGGGCCACATTCTTAACATTTGATTTTATCTTGATCTGTATGGAAACATAGGTTGCTTGTTTGCATTCAGCTCACCAATTGACTCATCAGTCTGTATCAGTGATCTCTCCTCTTCATTATTTACCACTCCCCCAGTCTCTGTGCAAACATCTAAAATTATTTTGGATTCTATCTAGTAATTAATAAACATATTTACTAGTGTATTCCTGTGAAGCAATTCTTGAAGACCCTACCTTATGCACTGAGATCAACTAATTAGTCAGTTGAAAGTAGTTAAGGTGTGCTATATTCTCCTTTCTTAATCAAAATAATTAACTTCATGCTTCAGATACAAGCAGCTTTCTCGTTTCTCCAGTTTACAGCAGCAGCTCCCACCTGTTTTACATGGGCACGCAGCCAAGGCATAAATGTAGTATGTATTTTTTGCTACCCACACCCCTTTGGGGCTCAACTCTACTCCTTCTGTTCGTTATACCTTTGGTTTCATGGCCAGCCACTAGGACTATTAGAGTTGATGTCTAATGCCTGCTTCACACCAACTCTACCCTGGTGCAGCTGCCCACGTGCCCTGTAAAACAGTGTAGGATTGTGTCCTTTGATTCCACTGGAATTTTGCCTGAGTGAGAAAGGCAGGATCAAGAATTAGGCAAATGTTATGGGAAGATGTGACTGAAACAAGGGAATTTTAAAAGAAAGTGCCACCCTTAACAGATGTTGCAGCATATGGTAGAACATTAGGTAATAAGACCCCTGCTGTACAAAGACAAAGGTGAAAAGTTAGAATCAGAGCAGCAGTTTCAGAAGTGAGTCTGATGTTGATGTAATCTAGTCCTCTCAATGTGTAGATCATATCCCTTAAATTCTTCTACACTTCCACCCTCTTAACCAAATGCAGTTTGCACTTTTGAAATATTACCTCTAAGCATTGTTCATTGAATTTGACTGTAAAGGAGTTTAGTTAATGTATAGTTATGCTAACTGAGAGGATGGAAGAAAGTGTGGTAGTGATTCTCATTCAGGGTACCATGGGACCCTGGCGTGCTGTGAGATCCTTTTAAGGGTGATTTGGGGTGCTATGCAATATTAGTACTGTTAGGTGTGCAAACACCTACATGATTCATGAGATAAACCCAGAAATTTCAAATAGGAATCTATAGTGTCAAAAGCATTATGACTTATTGTAGTTTTTCTGAGTTCTTTGCAACAGAAGAATTGCTCTATTATTTTTCTCTAGTCAAAAAATGAGTGAAAGCTGGGAGTTGGTATTTTCTGAAGGGTGCCTTGAGTCTGATGAGGAGTGTGAGAATCTAAAAAGGTTGAGATGCGCTGAGTTATAGGCTTAGATTCTTCTTAGATGCATTTAGACTTCCACTATAATTTGGTCCACTTCGCTGGTTTAAGCTGTGAGTCTTCTTGCTTTAGCTGACTGTGTCAAACAGTAGTATATCTAGGGTTGGGTGAGCAGGGCAACAGCCCCAGACACTGATTTAGACAAGATGCCAAAATGGCAGCCTCTGCCAATCCCATGCTACAGCAGCAGCCCGCATATAGGGATTCCTCACTGTGACGGCAGCAACCAGTGTGTACAGGGAGCCTGGGCAAGGGTTTTGAAGTCTTGGGGGTCTGGTAAGACCCTCCAATGCTTGTCTCGAGCCCTCTCCCACTCCTTAGTGCTTGGCACCCCTACGCCTACCCCTCCATTTTCCAGCATCTTTGCCCAGGGCACCAAAATTACTAGTTATGCCTCTGAAGTAAATACCTCAAAAAAGAGCTGGCCCTCACTTGCTGTATTTTGTCATGGCTTCATTTACTTCAAAGGAGCTGTGACAATTTATATCAACTGAGTCTGCCTCAAAGTGTCAGGATTGTTTGGTTGCCCACTGACAAATTAAGAGCGGGT
>NW_005842167.1:1221317-1230584 GCF_000455745.1 Alligator sinensis | reverse complement strand
TGAGCTTAATTTAGTAATACCCATGTCTAGTGGCTTGAATTGGGCATTTATTTTTATTATTCTATTTTTACTACTCCAGTAAACTTCAGCTCAGTAAGGAAAAAAAATGCACACATGCCTAGTTTCAGCCTAGAGCAAATTTTTGAAGCTTGGTTCCAAAGCTCGGGAAAGTACATTTATAATGGAAATACTGACACATCACAAAAAATAATGCCACTGAAATATTGGGAAGGGTTACTTTCCTTCTCTTTGCTTTGCTATTGATACTGAATATAAAAGTACTTTGGGGTGTTTTGAATATTGCTGCAGCTGCACTGAGTTTAAGCAGAATTTTGCATTAAGACCAGAATTTTTGATTGAAAGAAGTCTTTGAATAATGTTTTATTTATACATAGAATGAATTTCTTTTTTTAACTTAGTTTTTTTATTGGAAAGTAACAGCAGTGCTCAACACCCTGATTCAGCATTGTTCTAGTGAAGTCAGTGGACTGAGGCCAGTTTATAGTATACCAGCTAGGAATCTGTTCACTTCTGAAAGAAGTAGAGAGAGGCCCTGAAGCTGGCTTACTTCCGACCTAGCTTGCTGGAGCTCACATTTTAGTGATTTTCTGGGTAATGTTATCTCCAACAAGCTAGGTTCAATTAACTGGATATAAAAGACCATCTTCTATTCTCAGGTCCATGGGTGCAAATCCAGAGTGAATCCAGTTATTATAGGTTAAATGAGAGCAGGATCTGGCTCGGAGCTACTCATTTGGTTTCTGAATTCAAAGACCCAGCATGTTTGCTGTCCTGAACTCATTCAGATGTTTAAATGTTATTGGAAACTTCCAGGAGGTGTTGAAAATTTGCTGTATTTTTCCAGTGAGAGATGAAGTCATAGGCTATGCTATGCACCACAGACAGTGCAGGATTGTTCCCAACAGCACATTTTTCCAGGGCTTTGTCCAGTCCAGTTTAATGAGGCTTTTCTTACTTCCATTGGAAGACACAGGCTTGGAGGAATTCCATTAGGAACCTATTTCCTAATGTTCAGCCTACATTTTCCTTTACATAATTTCATCCAGTTACTTCTGTTTACAGGCCCTTTTAGCATCTGAGCTGTTGAGCTTTGGCTTTCAAAGACTCCATGAAGAAATCTTCGGACTCTTTAATCGTAAAAATGAGTCGAGACATAGAACTTGAAGGCTACCAATGATGTTATTTTCCTATAGCTCAGCAAATAGGGAGGCACTTTACCTAATAAGAAGTGAAATGACACAGGAAGAAAGGGATGATTTTAGAAACACATAACACTATGAGCCTGAGTAACACTGTTACACGTGATGCCTGTCATCTCCCTATCAGTTAGTTTAGGTGTTTCTGCTGCTTTGGTTTAGGCATAGAAAAAGGTGCACAATCCATAATATGAACGATGCGTGCCCCCTGCAGCTGGTGGGGCGTGGCAGCAGTGGGAGCGCAGTGGTGGCAGTGAGAGCATGGCGGCAGTATGCGGGGAAGCTCCCGCAGACACTGCTGGCACTGTTGGGGGTGGAGGGGGGCACCTGCAGACACCACCAGCAGTGTCAGCAGCGGCTAGTGGGGATTATGGACCACCCGCAGACAGTGTTGGTGGGGTGGTGAGCGGTGACCGCCCACAGGCGCCGTCAACAGTGTCGTGGCACCTTTTTGTAGGGGGTGCACTGTCACACTTAGAGGGTGCACATGCACCCCCTACGTGTTGCCCCTGATCCGTAAAACCCATCATTGTTAGAGCTGTGGGTGTTAGCGGGGGGTGGGGTGGGGGGGTGAGTTTTTTACAATATTTCCTCAAATATAAGATGAGGTTCCCCCCAGTCACCATGGGGGGAAAAGCCCCACATCTTAGATTCAGATACAAATGGGGGAGGAGGGGATGGGAACAGGGAGCTGCTGTGTCTCTGACTCTGGCCCTGAGCCTGGGCCAGGGCCAGAGTCAGATCCACAGTAGCCTTCTCTCCTTCTCCATTTGCCCTCTGCAGCTTCTGCCCCCCTGCTGTCCCCTTTCCCCCCAACTGTCAGATGCACCTTGGCTCAGGCTCAGGCTAGGTTGCCTCCAGAGCATGGAGCACATGGAAACTCTGTTCCCTGCCTGGCCAATCAGCAGTACGCACCCTGCTGCACGGTTGGCAGAAGCTGTGTTTCCACATGCTTAGTTCCAACCCGCCCCCCATTCCCTCACCATGCTGCTTTCCCTGCTATAGTGGTATGGGGAAGGGACAAATTTAAGATAACCCCCCAGTAATTAGATGATATACCTAGAAAATTATAACAAATGTATAAATTTTCCATATATAGAATGTAATTATTGAGGGTCATCTTAAATTCAGGTTCAACTTAGATTTAAGTTAACACAGTAATTCTGATTTTGTTTACATTGTTTGCTTTGATGCAGGGGCGGGCAATTATTTTGGGTGGAGGGCCGCTTACTGAGTTTTGGCAAGCCATTGAGGGCCACATAACAGGCAGTTAGGGGTAGATAAATATTAATTTTCTAAATTTTTTAGGGGCCCCGCGGGTCAGATAGAATGGCCTGGCAGGCCTTATCTGGCCTGTGGGCTGCATTTATCCCACCCCTGCATTGATGCAACTCCAAGATTTCTGTGTTGTTACTACTAATATTGGCATAGCAGAGAACAGAACAGAGTCCTTTTTTTTTTCTCCAACTGCTTCCCTTTTTTAAACATTAGCAAAGCCTTGCTGCTCTTCTTGCTGAAGACACTGTCAACATTCCTCAGCTCCTGTGGGAGCAGAATCAGGACCTTACGATTGAAACCTGGGCAGTCTTTTGTGCTGGAGTCAGTGAATGGGAGTTGAGGGTTCTCAGCTTTTATTTTTCAAGAAGGTGCACAAAACTGCATAACTGACTACCATAGGTGCTGGTTGTGCATTTTTAGGTAGTCAGTTTTAACTCCAGTGCGGCTCTTTATCTCCCTATAGTAAAGCACAAGCTTAAGTGCTTTGCTCGATCAAGGACAGGATGCTCATTGGCCATGTCTTAATGGTCAGCTTGCCCAGCTCCAGAGCAGCATCTTCAAACTCGCTGCTCTCCTTATGGTGGGGGGACTGCCTCCTACCCAGCCATGTCCACACAATGCATAGGGTGGACTAATTAGTACTGATGGATGACAGAGCCAGGTGCCCTGCCCCCAAGCTATGTAGCCTGCTTGTGGCACCACATGGACATGTCTACACTGCTTCTGATTTAGGAGGCAGTCTGCCACGAGCAGTGCACTGTGTTTGAGAGCATTGCTTTTGAACACAGTAGGTTTGGCATGTGTTAACATAGGTATTGTCTCATAGGATTAAACTTCAATCTACCTAGAACTGAGCTCTAGGTAGATAATAGGAAAGGTGGTGCTTTATTTCAACTTCCTTTGCATTGTTTTTTTTATAACATTCTTAACTGTTGAGCTGACAAAAAATGTTAACTAAACTTTATGGTAACTAGTAGAAGCTGGATGGAAATGTTACTTAAAATATCTCTAGACCAATGTATTTATATGCATACTATTTTTTCTTGCAACCCTAACCAAAAACCCAAGTGAGAATTGCAAAACACTATCCTGATAAGCATTCTGTATAGCTTCTATGGTAATATAAAGATGCTTTTGTCATATAAAGTGGTATTGTTAATTCCAGAAGAATATTTTTCCTAATAAATGCAAAGGGATGGGGAGTTTGTCCCTTGCTTTGAGGATAAAGGATTTCCAATAAAGCCATGAATGATCAATCTGGAATAACAAAAGCTGCTTCTAAACTACAACGCTCAGTGAAAGGATATGAAACTTATGCTGTGGAGTATAAGAAATAGCCCTGAGGTTCCTGGAGGATATGTTTGCTGACTTCTTCACAAGTTTGAACTTTTTTCTGTGGTAGGAGCTATTGAAAGCAACTTTGAGAACTGGATTTAAAAAAGAAAAAACAGAATACATTTGATATTTGGAGCATTACTGATAACTTGGTTTGACCACAGTAGAGTAGATTTCCAGTTATGCAGTGTTTTAGATATATCTGTAAAAATATTAAGATCAGAGGGATAGCAGAAGCCTTGGGTAGTAATAGTTATGCTAAGGAACCTCAGAGGGTAAATGGGAGTGAACTGGATTGGATTTTTGATTTAACCAAGACATAAAGGAATTTAAACTTTATATTTGACAGAGCTCTATTTGGTTTATGTCTGTTCCACAGCAGGTCAAAATAAAAATCATGCCAGGAGGGAGCATGTATTGTGTAATACTCAGTGACCTGAAAGAGCTGTGACATACCTTTAGCTGGACAACACAAATTCCATGTTGTGCCACTAAGTAGGGGGATCCGGTGCTAAGAACACAGGAAGTCCGAGGGATAAATATTTAAACTTTTCATCTCATGCATGAGAATTGCATTCTGTTTCGATCTCATGACACAGAAAAGTCATTCAGCTTAGCTCATCTACCACAGTGGCTAGTCTGATTCTGAGCCTCCCTGCTTGGCACCTTTTTAAATTCAATTTGGCTGCTTGTGCCCTTGGCACTCAGTGGGTTTCATTAAATTTCACAGCAGTTAGTTTTCATTCTCTGTATGGCACCTTTTTATCAACATTTGACTCAGGTGTAATTTCAAGCAATTGTTTGGGTCTTTTTTCACAAAGTGCTTGAATAATAATAATTTTGCTGAGCAGGTGTGGAAAATGGATCCAGATATGATTATGAATCTGTGTAAATAGTCATAAATAGGGGGAAATTTCAAGCTTTCATTACTTGCAATAGTCAAATGAAGAAACTTCTGCTTTTTTCACAGACAATACCATTGACTTTGAAGGTATCATAGCTGCAGTTTAAAAAACTATACAGAGTTTGGAAATAGGTATTTCCTTCAAGCTATTAGCACTTTTTACCTGGTGAATTGCTGCTGAATTCACAGCCAAAATATTTCTTTATTATTGAAGGTCACATTTCTGAAGTTGTGGGTGAACACTGTGATTTTGTTTTATGGCAATTAGATAGGAACTTTCTTTGGAGAACATATGGCAACATTACCAGAAGTGTGAATGCCAGGTTATGCTCACATTTGCAAAAGTAACTAGTGATGTTGAGGTACCCTATCATAGGTGTTCTACAGGAGCCTCATTTTCAGATGGTGAATGCTAGTCTTTCTAGAAATCAGGCCCCTTTTAAGTCTGTCAGATTGGGCACCCAATACTCAGAGCTTCCAGTAATCATAAATCACTTAAGCCAAAATGATTTAGGAGTGTTAGTTTCATTTTCAGAAGTAAATGAGACTGAGGACCCGAAGGGTCTGAATCACTGTTAAAATTTGGCTTTTTTCATAAGTTATTTCTAGTATTTTTACACAAGCAATTTTAAATCCTTACTTACATCCAATTAAATATCCTGGAGTTGTTATAGCACCCACTGGAGTGCAGGGGCCTCCAAGTAGATGGCTCTCGAATCCTGGACCTCCTGAGCCAGAGCTTGTAGGCAGCTCTCTACCCCCAGTTGATTCCTCAGGAGGCCACTTCCTAACTCTGGGAAGAATGAATGATGTGGTAGAAAATTCACAACGCGAATCTCTGGGAGTCTTTTCTCTTCCAATGGCTTTTATGGGAAAGGGTCTTTGGACCCTATAAATATGTTCACAGGGGGCTTTGGGGTATAAGTTGGCCTACCATTTCCTCCACATATGGTAGCTGCAGTCCAAAAGGAGCAGGATTATTAAGTAGAGCCAGGAAAGGAAGCAAATCTGATTAGGACTGTAAGGGACACTAGGCCACTTCTAAATGACAACCCAGATACTCAGCCAGCATAAATTGGCATAGTTTCCCTAAAATCAACAGAGAGGTGTTGTCTTACACTAACTGAAGACCAGGCCTCATTTCTTACTTTTTGGCCACTGTAACAGGGCACCCAATAAAATTTTAGTAATACCCTGTTCTAGGGGCAATATACATAGATATATATGTTGCGAGAGGCTGCCCCGATCTTACTATAATGACCACCCGACTTCTGGTCAGCCTTATTGGCCAGTCACATGGCTCTGTATCTCCCCTATGTCATGCCCCATGCTGCAGATGGCATCCTTGCAGATGTTCAACTTATTGCTGATACAGCCCCTTACCAGGCCTTCCAACCCCTTGGCCTCTCTCAGCCCCACTCTGGGCCTTCAGACCCCTTTATCTCTCAGCCCCACTCAGGTTGCCAGACAGACCCCATTGGTCTCTCCTCTTGCTCCTCTAGGCTCTCAGATCCCTCAGTGTCATGCAACCTCTCACTGGGCTGTCAACCCCTCAGTCTCTTGGCCCCTCTCCTAGCTGTCAGCTCCTGTCTTGGTCTCTTGTCTTAGACCCTGTTCATTCTTCACTCTCTCCTAGCCACTCTCCAGGCCTTGGATCTGGCCGGCCCTACACTCCGCTCTGGCCCCTTACTGGGCCACACTCTGCTCACGCCTCCGGCCTCTCACTGGGCTGCAGTCCACTCACTGGGCCTCACTATGCGGCTCAGGTCCCTTGAGCCCATCCAGCCCACTGGGCATCTGGACCCACGTGGTCCTGGCCTTCCCTGGCCCCTCACTGGGCCTCTAGATCCATGTGATCCTGATCTCCCTGGCAAGTGCTTTTTTGTTGGGGTGTGCTCCCCTAGCCTTCCCCCTCCATGGGGTCACCCACAAGGCAGTGGGAGCTAAGGCTTTCTGGTGCCCCATCCTCGCCTTTCCCTGGAGTGGCCCATGCATGGCATTTCATAGAAGCTACCTTGCCACAGGTAGCCCACTACACCAACCAACTCCAGTAGGGTGTAGTTTTAGGTTTTACCCAGGACTGGTCCTCAGGCCTATCCAATGTTGCTTGTGTCCCTCTGGGCTCCCCCTTAAATGCCCTATGCACCTTTTGGGCTGCTAACCACCAGGTCCCCAGCCTTGGTCACATCTTCACTCTGTGTCCCCCGTCTCTGGTCCCTATCTCACTCTTGGACCCCTGTCCTTGATCCCTACTCCTCAGCTGGCCTAGCACCAGCCATCATCATCCTGGGCTGCATGCCCCTTGACCCTTTCCTTCTGGCTGTGGCCACACAAGGGCCTTCAGCCTCTCCTAGGCCCTGGCCCCATCTCGGGCCAGTCAAGAACTCCAGGCTGTCCTGGCTCTGGCAGGCTTTGCCGTGGTCTGTTTCACCTTTTTGGCTTCTCCGGGGCCCTGGCCCTGTACAGGACAGTTGAGATTCCCAGGGTCAGTCTACCAGCTGTTTCATCACTGTTGGTCCATTCTCTTGAACCCCTCCATAGATCACTTTTTCTCTTTGGCCTCACCCTAAGCTCTCTATTGGTCTTCCTGCACAGCCCCTCGTTCTCTGGGCTCATCCAGACACCTCAATAGGCCCATGGACTTGGCCTACTCATTGGGTTCCCCCAGACCCTCCAGTAGGTCTTTCAAGTAGTTGGCTCCTCTCTCAGGGCTCACCTGACCCCTCAATAGGCCTACTGACTCTCAGCTCCTCTCCCAGGGATGGCCTGGCCCTTTACTATGCCCTTGTGTACTCAGCCTCTCACTCTCTGGGCTGTCCTGGCCTCTCCCTGGGCACACAGCCCCCTTCTCAGGGCTCATCTGGCCTATAAACAGGCCCAGGCACTCAGCCCCCTTCTCAGGGCTCTGGACCCCACCCTGGGTCCCCAGGAACCTCTTCCAGATGTTATTCTCCATGCTGGCATTCAGGAGCTGCAGCCTTCATGCTGGGTGATGTTCCTCTACCAGCTCCAAAGATGTTACTGCCAGCCCTGCTCTTAGGGTCTGGGCTTATACCCTGTCTAAGCCCAGCCCTCCTCCAATCAGGAAACTCCCTTGTAATCAAGTGACAACTTGATCAGGCCCAGCCTCATCTGCCAGCCCCTGGGTCAACTGACTCTCTAGGCTTGACCCTACCTCCCAGTGGCTCAGCAGACTGCCTGGCCTCATAAAGTAGCAAGTCTACCACGTGCCCTGTCACAGCCACTCCAGATAACTTTTTAGGTCACATTGTTGATGCACAGACCTTTGGCTACAGACTGAAACTGTATGTTTCCTTTCTCTGTTTAGAGTTTGATTAAACTTGATGTTCTTATGAATACAGACATAAAAACATAAAAGATTCCATACTGGGCCAGACCAGAGGTCCATCTGTCCCAGGATCCTGTATTTCATGGCACCAAAGAGTACATGCTAAGAGAGAGAGAATGTATTCAGGGCCTATCCAGACTGTTCTGTTCCATGCCCCTCTCTGCCTACAGCTTCCACCATCAGAGAGAAACTGACAAGACATTGCTAATGGGTACCATATTTTCTCCTACTAAGCTGGAAGTAGCAATACTGTACTTTTAATACCTAGTTTTATTAGTAAGACATTATTAGGTCCAGGATCTTTCTTTGATGTTGCTGTTTTAAAATATTTCAAGCCAAGGCATAGATCCACTATAAAGACAATTTTGTAACCATATGGGTATGGGGAAAAGCTGTTTCCTAATTTCCTTTGTCTGATTAGTAGCTTATACCTGAAGTATAAGGATTAATCATTCTACATTTTATAGCTAATATAATGTTGGATAGTTTATTAAAAGAGATCACATCAATCATATTATGCCTACCTCGTAATTAGGGGTGTTGGTTGTAGCTGTGTTGGTCTAAGGACATAGGCAGACAAGGTTCCTTGGGTGAATTTGATATCTTGTATTAGACCAACCCAAATAGTTGGAGAATAGTTATTAAGCAAGCTTTCAGGTTCAAAAACCCTTTGTCAGGCTGAGGAAGTTTCAGCAGTTGGTGTGTGCTCTTCCTGGATGGAATGAAAAGTAAAGAAGCCAGCAGCTGGGCCGGGGAGTCAGTTGTCAGGCAGATTATAATGTGTCAAAAATCCAGTGTCTATATTTAGTCCATGTTCTCTAGTATCCAAGAGTTTGATGAAGTGGAGTTCATAGGTTCGTCTCTGGGAAGTGTTGTGTAAGTTTCCCTTGAGGATCAGGACTGAGAGATTGGAGAGAGAGTGGCCCTCCCGTGAGAAATGTGCCCCCCACTAGTAATTGGGTATTTCTGTCATTGATAGATTTCCGGTGTGCGTTCATTCTGGTGCGCATTTGTTGTTTGGTCTCTCCTACATATTTTCCATCAGGGCATTTGGTGCATTGGATGAGGTATACTACATTTCTGAAGGTGCAGCTGTAAGATGCTGCACCTTCAGAAATGTAGTATACCTCATCCAATGCACCAAATGCCCTGATGGAAAATATGTAGGAGAGACCAAACAACAA
>NW_005842167.1:1214144-1220727 GCF_000455745.1 Alligator sinensis | reverse complement strand
TACTAGACAGAGACCCTATTCTTAAAAAGATCTTCCCCGAGCCACGCATCCTAGCCTTCAAACAAGCACCGAACCTCGCCAACCTCATCACCAGAAGCAAACTTCCTCAAGCCCAGAACACACCAAAAGGATCCAGACTATGCCAGGACAAGAAATGCAAAACCTGCCAACACATCTCCACCACCCCCACAATTACTACACCCCACAACAGAGCCATCAGCATCCCAGGATCTTACAGTTGCACCTCCAGAAATGTAATATACCTCATCTAATGCACCAAATGTCCTGATGGAAAATACGTAGGAGAGACCAAACAACAACTGCGCACCAGAATGAACGCACACCGGAAATCCATCAAAGACAGAAATACCCAATTACCGGTGGGGGCACATTTCTCACAGGAGGGCCACTCTCTCTCCAATCTCTCAGTCCTGATCCTCAAGGGAAACTTACACAACACTTCCCAGATATGAGCCTGTGAGCTCCATTTCATCAACCTGCTGGATACTAGAGATCATGGACTAAACATAGACATTGGATTTTTGATACATTATAATCTGCCTGGCAACTGACTCCCCAGCCCAGCCCAGCCCCTGGCTTCTTTACTTTTCATTCCATCCAGGAAGAGCACACACCAACTGCTGAAACTTCCTTAGCCTGACAAAGGGTTTTTGAACCCGAAAGCTTGCTTAATAACTATTCTCCAACTATTTGGGTTGGTCTAATAAAAGATGTCAAATTCACCCAAGGAACCTTGGCTACCTCGTAATTAGACATTTTTATGATAAACAGGTAATCAATATCCCCTTGTGTACACGAAATGTGTCCACATTTTATGTGTATACTCAGTGGCAGCCTTGAAAGAATTGATAAGCTAAAGGAATATTTGAAAATACAAGTACTATTCTATATCTACCTTATAGTAGTCATATGGAGAGGTATGTCTTACTGTTTTGAGAAGATCGATGTTCTTGACCAGTGCTGATAAAACAGTTGTGCTCATTGTTTCTCTTCTGCTAGGAAGGCAAAAATACCCCATTCATGCTGTAGATTGTGAGAGGATTCTGTATGTAGAGATGAGTACGTTATGAGATTATGGCTATTTAAAAAATGCTTAAAATTTTGGGATCCATATAGTAGAAGTAGCAGTGAATTCAATTTGGCTTTGAAAGGGGATTTTATAAAACTATACACTACGGGAAAAATTCTCATTTAGTTTTAATTGTAGTAGTTGATAGGTACTGACTAAGAATCTGGCCCAAATATATTCTACACTCAGCTGGCCCACATGTCCCTATAGACATTGCTTGGACACCTTCATATATGTAGAATGTTAGCATTTTAAAGATGTAAAACAATAACTTCAAACAGTTCAAATAAGCAGCCTCCTTCAAATGTACCAGCTCAGGATGTTCTTAGTCAATGAAGCTTAGCATGCAAATGCTTTTCCTTTCAATTGCCCTCGTGAGGGTAGTCAAAATTTATACTTGGTTGTGATTTTAACACCGTATTTGGGCTTTGCAATCTCTCTTTGTAATAAAAGAATAAGATACATGAATGAGTTTATAAAAAATAAAATAAGCCAATGATGACAAACTTTACACATTTCAAAAGACCGTAAATTCACACCGAGTGAGAGGCTGTTTTGGTTACAATTTGGTGAAAAATCTACTGTGTGGAGTCAGATATAGCAGATGAAATTTTAAATAAATTTATTCTGTAAAACAACCCCCTAAAGCTGGAATAAAAAGTAGCATTGTTAAATCATGCCTGGTCTCTAAGGGAAGACATGACAGCCTGTATGTCTGTAAATAGGTCTTAATTGTCCCTGGTGGACATGTTAGTTACACACTGGTTGTGTGGTTCAATGAAAAGCTAACAGGAAACCAGCCCTTAGGTTGTGGTGTATTTTGTATTTATGTATGTATGTTGTTGTTATGCATTAATTTATTCATTTTTGTGTTTGCAAGTCTTCAACCATTTAAAATGGAGGAAGCATCTTAGTGAATGGAGTAGCAGTAAATGAATGTCACATGCATGCAAACAAACACCTTCCACATCAAATCTCTGAACATAAAAAAAATCAAAGGAGTATCAATATCAAATGATCAAAACTGTGCTCTTTCTTCTTGGATTAGAAGCAGGCACCTTCATAGAATTGTTTTGGTTTATGAAATGTTAAAATCACGATTTCTAGAGCTGCAAATGATGCAACTATCAGGAGCATGTAGGAAGGATTGGCTTATCTTAGTCTCCCTACTTCCATCAATTTACCTGATCCTTTTTCTCTAATTCCTTGATGTGAAAGGTGCATTAGTTTAGACTCCTGTGGCAGATGTGCATTTTACTCCATTGTTTACATTGCACCTGATTTACTCCTTTGAGCTAAATCCTAATGCGCTGAAACCCATTGACATCACTGAGGCTACGACATCATGGATGCCATGTCTACAAAATCATTTAATTGCAGTTGATCTATGATTTAACCATCTTTCAAATCATGCCTTTGCTGTTGTTCACAGAAGTTATTTGAAGTTATTTGATCCTTAGTCATAATGATGGTGTTTGTATATAAATCCGGACTGCAGATTCTGTTCAAAATGTCAAAAGAAGTGCTTTTAAAAGCTTTATAAAGATATAGAATTTAAACAGGGCATCTGAAGAGTCTTCTAAGCCATGAACATTGCATTGAGCTCTCAAATACGAATTCACTTAGAGGTTATACATAAACTGGCTTAAGTGATCAGAAACTGGCTTAAACCTGTAACAGAACAGAAGCTCAGTGCACATAAACCAGTTTCAAAATGGGTGAAACTGGTTTAAGATGAACCTGGTTGAATGTAGTATCAGACTTAACTGATTTGCATCAAACCAGTTTATGAAACTTCTGTCCCAGACCTGTTCCTGGGTCAAGTTAAATCATAGTCCCCCAGCATCCAATCATGCTTTCTAGCCCTGGACTGTGCTATCTGCTTCAGAGAGCAGGGCTGGCCCTGCCCCTCTACTCCCTAGCTGGAGCATTGAGGGCTGGCTGACAAGGGGTTGGGGCAGTCAAGTCCGGCTAGGGATGCAGCCCAGTCTATGGGCGGGGAGCTGTCCCTCCAGGCAAACCCCAGCTGGGGTCTGGGGCCAGGGAGGGGGTTAAATAGCCTTTCCCCCTCTCAAACTTATTGCTGGCTGTAACTGCTGACTACAAATCCCAGAGGCACCTGAAAGCAGGAAGAGGAAGTGATGAACAACCCTGCAGAATCCTGCTTCTGTGATTGTGGACTGCAAATCCTAGAGACCTGAGAGCAGCAGGAAGAGAAAGTGAACACACAGCCAGAGAGCCGGGTTGTAGTGCCCCCTCAGCTTCTGGCCTGAGCCACTGAAGGCATGTGGTTGCATTTCCTGAACCAAAGGTAAATGTCTGTTCACTTCTGTTTTAATTTAATCTGTGCATTTTAGACTACATGCAAAGACTGAATTGATTTAGCCTTGGGCTTTTTGACTGTCTGTACTTAGCCAGAAAGTGAAATTCGGCTGTGTTAGGGAGAGGCCATATAATCTGTAGTAAGCTTGACTAGTACATAAACCAGAATGGAAAGTAAATGTTGATATAGTCTGCAGTCTCAACAGGTTTAAATGCAAATTCACACATCCCAATCAGATTTTTTGTTGCAATCTGTACCCAAGTACCTGAAGTAAATCTGAATGTAGGTGTAGTTTTTAATGTGATCCACCAACCTTTGAGATGGATAACAGAATGGCCATAAAAATGGGTTTGGATAAACTAAGACAAAACAGTTTTTAAAGAATTTTGCCTGTATCTGAGAATGAAGTAAGCTGCACCTTTTGAAGTAGCCATTTGCCACCCACCTACCCAGAGAAACTGGGCTGTCCTAGGCTGCATTGTGACTTTCTGGGACAGTTTTTAAGGGGAATACACAAAATGCATTATCTAATGCTAACATTGCATGCTCTTAGGGGTGGGCATTCTGTGTCTTCACGTTACTAACACAGTACCAGGGGTCTCCTTCAGGACATTTGGGCATTAGTATACTAAAACTATAAACTAATAATAGGACAATAGTTCAGTGTTCAAAGAGGTAAATTTAATGTCTTGAAGTGGGTGTTTGTTTCTGCTGATATTTTATTTTGCAAATTGACACATGTCCAGCCTGTATACCCATCCCAGTTGTTGGTTTCTGGATGTAGGCTTGTGAGAAAATAGCTGTGGTGTAATTTAATTTCCTTTCCTATCATTTTGAAGATCCATCTTGTTTTGCTGTATTAACTGAGGTGGCTTCAAGGAGGTCATGGACATCGGACCTTTTAAAAAAGTGTGGACTGTAGACCTGATAGATTTACATGTGCCTCACTGTTTTGTATGATGGATCTGTAAGGCTGTTTTATTCTCCATCATGCAGAGAACAATGGTCCCACAGTTATGGAAAGACCAGGAGAAAAATGGGAAAGATCTACCATGCAGATCAGAAAGATTTTAGCGCCGATCCTACAGACTATAATAACCTTCAGAATCATTATGATCTATCCATTGCATATGTAAATCACATTCATTCTTATAATATTAATCTGTTGAGTAAATATGTATTCAGAAGATTAATGAACTGTGGATTATTTACCCTTTTCAAAGGAGCCATTAGTGTGTACAGTAAAAATCATGTTCAACTGCACTTTCAAAATGGATCTTCTGAACAAGAAACTAATAGGTCCATGGATTATATGTCATTTAACAAACAGTACTTCATGGCAGAGCACAACATACTCTGTTAATAAAGAAATATGTGTTCTAAGGTGATGTGAGAATGCAGGAGCAGTGAGTTAGATACTTTATCTAATACATATATAATAAAATATATGTGTACACACATAATACAGAGTAGCAAACGGGTACCAGGGAACAAGATGTAGGGTCATTGTCACTGGATCAAGGTGTCAAAGCCATGTCTTAAGTGAGACGGAATGCGTCTACATGAGACATTTACTGTGCACTTGACTAATTAGTTGTGCAGTAAATGTCTCAGCATCTATATGTCTATATGTGCGCCCCTAGTAGGCTGGAGTAAACTAATTCACTCCACAACAGATTAGAACTTGTAAAAACAAAAAGACCAAGTATTATTCTGCTGCAGAGTAAAAAAAACTCCACAGCAGCGCATGTGTAGATGCTGCCTAGCTGACTGGGGCACAAGAGAGCTTCAGTGTGAGGGCTGCTTGCCGGCTTGCCCCACACTGAAGCTCCCTTGTGCCCCAGCCAGCCCCTCTGCAGCACGTTGAGCCGGATCACAGCAATAAGCTCTGCAGTTTATTCAGGTACAGCATGTGGAGCCTGGGCAGAGCAGCTCTGGCTGGCAGAGGGCCCAAGGGGTCAGCCTACAAGCCCAGGGCTGTTTCAGAGTGAATTGCTCCCAAGCGCACAATCAAGTGGTGCTCTTGGGAGCAATTAACTCGGGAGCAGTAAGCTCCATAGTTTTATTCAGGCACCGTAATTGCATGTTTAGACATGCCCACAGATGATCAGAAGCTGCAAGGAGGGCAGAACTAACTAGACTTCCTGCTTTTCTGCAAGTCACAGTACAAATACAAAATAGGGGTGTAAGTGCCTCAGTAGCAGCACTGCCAACGGTTATGGTGCATTACAAAGTCTCTTCTAAAAGATACTACTACAAGGAAACAAATGCAGTGTCGAGGAGCACTAACAGAATTACTGTGTAGAATATGGGATAACAATGATGATAAAGGGGTTAGAATGCAAGCTGGAGGAGGTGATAGCAATTTTAAAATACTGGAAAGGCTGCTATAAATAAGAGGGAGAACGGTTCCCTCTTGCCACAGAGTGCGGAGGAATGCAGTTTAAACTGGAGATCAAGATTAAATATCAGAAAAAAATGCCTTCCTAACTATAAGAGCTGTAAGACAATGAAGCAAGCTACTTAGGGAAGCTGTGGGGCCTCCTTCACTGGAAGATTTCAAGAAGCTGGATGGGCATCTGTTTGGAATGGTTTAGGAATAATGTATCCTATATATTTCTGTATGTGTTAAAGCTAGATCAGTGTGTTAAATATATGACCCGTGGGCTTGATCTGGCCTGCAGAGCCCTGCCATCTGGCCCCTGGGGCTGATTTTATCTACATGGGCTCATGCCCATGGTGTGAGGCCAGTCAGCAGATTGGCTCTGGTCCCCTTCTTTCACCTCCCTTCCCCCAGCATACCTGATCTGGCAGCTGCTTCAGGCAGTCTGGAACTATACAGCATGGATCCCAGAGTGGCTGGAATGGGTACTGTGTGCGGTGTAGTATGGCTGGAGTGGCAGCCACATGACATACGATGGCCACCTTAGCTAGCTGGAGTGTACACATGTGGCACCTGCTCTTGGATGTGCACCCATTGCAACTGCTCCAGTATCTGCACCACACACAGAGTGGGTCCCATGCTGGCGGGAATGGCCACTGGATCACGTATACTGCGGGAGGGGGAGGAGCAAGGGAGTGCATCTATGGACATGATTCAGCCTGTGGTCTGGTCCCATACTCTTGGGCCAGATGAATTCTGGTCCCACACTCTTGGGCCAGATGAATTT
>NW_005842167.1:1209917-1214113 GCF_000455745.1 Alligator sinensis | reverse complement strand
TCCTGGACTAGATGATCCTTGAGGTCCCTTTCTACCCTGTGAGTCTTAAGTCTCTTAAATGGTTGAGTGTCTTCATGTTTTCTTTGTGGGGTAACCATTGGGAACCAATGGCAGACATCCAATTAGGCCACAGATGCACAAGGATGAGTTCTCCTGAGTGGTGAACCCTCACTCCACATGTGAAAGTAAGACATGATATAAAGTCCCTCTTTCTTTCTGTATTTTGTCTCCTAGAATTTAAGCTTTTTTTCTTTCACTGTCCAAGAGGTTCAAGTAATGAGTGGTTACCCAGCCAACTTCGATAAAGGTTGAATGTGCCCAGAGAAATACAGAACCTTTTTCTCTCTTTAGTCACTCCACTGGTGGCAAAAAGGCATTAATGTTTGCAGAGCTAACTGTCATGGAATATTTCCAGTGCATTGGGATCACTTAGATGGCATGGAGTCAGGGTACTAGCTCTGCGATGTCCTGGGCCTTGGGAATAAGAGGAGAGGTAAAGGAATTTGACTGCAGCACTGTTGCTCTCCAGGTATTCCGTGGGTGCAGACAGAAGTGCAGCTCTCCAGTCTAACTCATGGTACTTTACAGAAAGTGCCATGAGTTAGACTGACTCTTCTGGCCCAACAGGTGTTAGTGGTTGGGTCAGGAGGATGGGCAATCGAGCTCTAACTTGGAGCCAATCCAAGTGAGAGAGGCTGTGGTTCTGCAACCTCTTCCCCTAGCTCCACTCCCTGTCTCCAGCTCTGGGGTTAATTTGTTGCATGATCAGAGCACTCTGCAGACATGCTCTTCTGTTAGGGCATGGCTGTAGAGAGCTTTGAAGGGGCTGATAGTGTTGAGCCCCAGCTCAAGTCTGGGATCGTGCCCGGTATGCAAAAGCCAATAAAGATACCAGGGGTGAAAGTATAAAGATTTATTGCTAGCAATACAAGGTGCAAGCGGAATAATTTCACGTAACAAGCCCATAGATTCTTAATTATGAGCATCTTTTATACAGGAGTATTGGACCTTCATAAGCATTCTTGTTTGCTAATTGGTTATAAGGGAGTGATGCAAGGAGTTCTTTACTGAGCATGTCTCTATACCTGTGTTTTAGCTATGTATCTCATTTCCATACATGTATGTTTCATTAGCATACTTTCTCCCCACCTAGGGGTGTGAATCTTAATATTTAAATCAGCTCTTTGCCCTACTCCACTAATTCTGTTTTTGTTTTCAAGCCTCCTTTATCTAAGACTGTCTTCTCCTTATCATTGCAATTGAGCATTAGTTACAGAACAGAGACTTTTGCTTGGGCTATGTGTAGTGGTTTCTAGGTCAAACCTAACAATAGTGCAACAAATGTATTTTCTGTCTGTGCCTCGTGTCCATATTTAGTCATGCTCAGTTCACAGTAGTTCTGAGATGTGAACCTGTCCTGTTCAGAGTGTGGGGATCTCAAAGCAATTTTGATGGAGGTTGGATGAAGTCTTTAGTTTTCTACCCCATGAGACAGGATTCAACAGGGTTATGTTTTCAAAAATCTACATGTTTAGTCACCATACCTTGCACATGTATCATCAGATTGTGCATTCAAATGGCATATTGACTGGGATGATCTAGTTGGAGATGGTCCTGCTTTGAGCAGGAGGTTGGACTAGATAGCCTCCTAAGGTCCCTTCCAACCCTAATTTTGTATTTTTTGCACATGCATGCATAGAATCATAGAACATTAGGGTTGGAAGGGACCTCAGAAGGTTATCTAATCCAACCGCGTGCTCAAAGCAGGACCATCCCAGCCAAAGCTTTGTCTAGCTGGGTTTTGAAAATTTCCAAGAATGGAGCTTCCACCACCTCTCTGGGTAACCTGTTCCAGTGTTTTACTACCCTCCAAGCGAGAAAATTCTTCCTTATATCTATCCTAAACTTCCTTTGTTGCAACTTGAGACCATTGCTCATTGTTCTGTCATCTGCCATGACTGAGAACAGTCTAGCTCCATCCTCTTTTGAACCCCTCTTCAGGTAGTTGAAGGCTGTTATTAAATCTTCTCTAGGTCCCCTCTTCTCTAGACTAAATGGGCCCAGTTCCCTCAATCTTTCCTGATAAGTCATGTCCCCCAGCCCCCTCACCATTTTTATCACCCTCCGATGGACTCTCTCCAATTTGTCCACATCCTTTCTATAGTTGGGGACCCAAAACTGAACAGTACTCCAGATGTGGCCTCACCAGTGCTGAATAGAAGGGAATAAATCACTTCCCTTGACCTACTGGCAACACTCCTACCAATGCAGCTCAGTATGCCTTTAGCCTTCTTGGCAATGAGGGCATGCTGCTGGCTCATATTCAGCTTATTGTCCACTGTAACACCCAAGTCCTTTCTGTAGAGCTGCTGCCCAGCTAGTCAGTCCCTAACCTGTACTGGTGCATGGGATTGTTCTGTCCTAAGTGCAGGACTTTGCACTTGTCCTTGTTGAACCTCATGAGAGCTAGTTAGCAATTTTTGTGTTTTTTTGGAAAATTATTCCTATCTTTCTTATTTTCAATGTATTGTATAGTTTCATCACTGTTTTAAAAGAGTTTCACTTTGCATCAGAGAATTATGGATTTTACAGTTTGCTTATTTTAATGTTTTTGCATGAACTAGTAGCTAGGGGTGGTCTGGGTGCTAAGGCTCACAGTCAACAGCCCAGAGGTCACAAATTTGAGGCCATAGCAGACGCGCTTATGGCATGGCCCTGTCAGATTCCAAATGATCTACAAATTCTGCTAAATACCTTCTCACAACAAGGACACAAGGAGGAGTGTAAAATAAAAATTATGGTAGATGTGGATACACTTTTATTTATGCTGGAGGAGAATTAAATTATGCTTTTAAAGTTATTTGTCCAACATTTTATTATCTTTCAGCAATAATTGTTCAAGACCTCTTCCATCCCGTCCGATTTAATTATGACTTTATAACTGTCTGTAGGCAGCAGTCACCAAACTAAGTCTCTTCAGGCTGAATCAGTGTATGGAGCTCTTTGTGTTTGTTTTATAATGAGCTGGATTGACATCTGGCAATTACTTAGAATAGACTTTTTGTCTCAATAACTCAAATGGGATGGGTGAGATGCCATCAGATGAGGTAGACTATTGCTTGCTAATGTCTCAGGCTATCCAGGGCAATGTGAAAGGAACAGGTGAAAGAAATTATAGAGGTACCAGCTACTTTTAACATTACTGTTCCGTTTCCTACCTAGTCATTTCAAGCTCTGGAATTTCGTGCATTTTTATTGTGGGAGCTTTCTCCAGCTTTCTCAACTGCTGCCAGACAGAAATTCTTATTGATGATATTAGTACTTAAAATTCAAGTGTGCTTTCAACTTTCTGTAAGAGACAGGATTTTCTACACAATAGGAGTATTTCTTCCTACAGAACTTCATTTTTATACCATAAACATTGCTGGGGTGGCTAGGCCCCATATTCCTCCCAGGCCAAATTCTGTTCCTATTTTCACCAGTTTAACTCCAAGGCAATTCCATTCATTTCAGTGGAATTACTTCAGAATCACATTGATATAACTGAGATTAGAACATGCTTTCTTGCAAAAACGCCAGTATTACATCAGCCATAACTCTGTTGATTTAGATCAGGGGTGGGCAAAATCTGGCTCACAAGGCCATTCTAGCCGGCCCACAGGGCCCCTAAAAAAATTTGGAAAATTAATATTTCTGTGCCCTTGGTTCCTGTCAAAAATGACAAGAACCAAGGGCAGTAGGACCCAGGGGAAGCCTGGTGGGCTCCAACAACAGCAGGGCCTGCCCCGCCCCCCAGCCAAAAGCCCCAGCCCCCTGGGCTAGGAGCAAGTGGCTGCCCGGTGGCGCAGGAAGCTCAGGTAAGTGCGGGGGGGGGGGAGACCCGGGGCTGCAGCTGCTTGCAGCCCACGTGGGGCTGCTTGTGCCCACTCCGGACAGCCCCATGCAGGCTGCGAGCACCTGCAGCATGGGGCGCTGGGCGTGGGGCGGGGGAGGGGCCGCTTTCCCCCCACCGTACTCAGCTTTTCCCTGGGCTCCTTCCCTGCATGGAGAAAAGTGGCCCCTCGCCTGCCCCATGGCCGGCACCCTACGCTGCAGGCACTCGCAGCCTGCGTGGGGCTGTCTGGAGCAGGCCCAGGCAGCCCAAGGCCGGCTGCAAGCAGGGCGCCAGCCATAGAGCGGGTGTGGGGCTGGTTTTC
>NW_005842167.1:1204489-1209893 GCF_000455745.1 Alligator sinensis | reverse complement strand
GTGCCCCGCACTGCAGCCAGCCTGGGGCTGCCTGTGCCTGCTCCAGACAGGCCCGCGTGGGCTGCGAGCACCTGCAACATGGGGCGCTGGCCATGGGGCAGGTGAGGGGCCACTTTTCCTCACACTTAGTACCAGCTTCTTCCCTGCTGGGGAGCAGGGGGTCAAGGCTGTGCACTGCCCCCCACCTGTACTGTGGGGCTGGGGGGCACTGGGTGTGAGCGGACGGGGAGCCAGTGGGAGCACAGGGCCCGCACCGGTGCCTCGGGGTCAGTGCCGGCGGGGCCCAGAGCAGAGTGGCAGGAGTGCGGGGTCCCAGCTGGCAGGGGCTCTATGGAGCCAGGCTAGTTCCCCCCTCTCCCTGCTGGTGCAGCCCAGCCCAGCCCAGCCCAGCTCCACAGCCGCCTACCAGACCGCACCCTGCTTTGGGCCCCACCGGTGCTGGCCCTAGGACATTGGTCCCAAGTCATTGGGACGTTGGTCCCAAGATGGTGACTAGGGGGCAGGGCACCTGTCAAGGGGTGGGGCACCTGTCAAGTGGTGGGGCTACCCATGCAACCCTCGACAGCCTGCCAAAACTGGGGAAGCAGCCCTCCGCTCAAAATAATTGCTTGCTCCTGACTTAGATAGAAAATGTCCAGTTCTACTGTGAGGTGATCTTGGCCCACAATATATATTTTTGTTTCTGACTTAGATGTGCTTATCTCCTAATACATGGTAGCCTTTATTTTAATCTGTGTAGGTCTTTTTTTAGCTCAGTGGGAATTATACTTTAAATTATACTTTAAATGCCTTATGTACTGTTTTAATCTATCATTGTAACTATATATACCCAAGTTTACAAAAAATAAAATAAAATCAGTTCTGTTAGAGCAGGGCTGTCCAACTGGCAGTATGTGGACTACATGTGGCCCATGAGGGGTTAAATTGTGGCCCCTGGGCTCACACCCAATTACCAAGCTAATTGCTCTGAGCATCCTCTCCCTCCTCTGGTTGTTGCTTCCTGCCCCAGTCTCATGGGGTGGGGCAGTGTGGCACAGTCCCGGGAGCTGAGGGTGAGCTCATGCTATGCAAATGCATGGTGAAGTGGTGCAGGGGACTGTAGGGGTGGTCACACAATACACCACTGGTGAGGAGGTATGCCCAAGCGGTGTGGGGCGAGAGTGCATTCCCACAGCATGTAGCCCAGGCAGGAGGGGGCGGACTAAGGTGCGTCCTTGTGAAGCCTGTGGGTATGCAGCCCCCACTAGTGTGGCCTGTGGGGTATTCAGCCCCTAAGCTGATTAGCTGTCGGACCACCCCGTTTTATATTACAAATTAACATAAATCTCATAAATGGATTTAAAGACTATCTGGGGCATAAGTTTCAGAGAAGCATAAGCTTTTGTAGGTGACAGCAGGTAGCGTCTGATAAAGTTGACTGTTGCCTGTGAAAGCCTCTGTCTCTCTGAACCACTTAGTTCCTAAGGTACTACTCTGCTCTGCCTTCTGCCTGACTTCAGACTAACACAGCTAACTACCTCTCTATAAATTGATTGAAGTCACAGCCCACAAAGAGCAACATTTTTCAGAAGACCTAGGTGATTTTAAAACTTAAGTCCAACTGAATTTTAAACAGTACAAATTCCCATTTATATAGAAGAGACCAGATTCTGCCACATTCATTCATTCTGGCCATGTCTACACATGCATTTATGCTGGCTTAAATTTACTGTGGAGTAAATTACTGTGCCGTAAATGGGAATAGGCTGGCGTCTACACGTGCAAGCATTAAGGTGCATTAATGCTGTATATGGACTGATTTGGGATTAAAGTTGATCCCAAATCAGTCCACACACACAGTGTTACTGTGCAGTAAGGAATCTGTACCTGTGTTACTGTGCAGTAACTAATTGGGTATGAATCTGATATCTGCATGATGCAGGTATCAAACTTACCCTTAAATTGGTGTAAACTGCCATATTTACTGCACAGTACGGGCGTGCGGGTGTAGACATGAGCCCATACTGTGCAGTAATTTTGGTTACTGTGCAGTAAATGTGCACATGTAGACGCACCCACTGAGCAGCACTTTACTCTGTAACTTCATTGAAATTTGCTGATATTTCACTGAGGCAATAACGACTCCTGTAACTGAGGCTTTTATTTAAACAAAGAACATCATAATTTAACAGCTGGTTAAACTAAGTGTTAATTTAGCTAAAAACATTCTTTAAAAACCTAAAAAACTTACCTTAAAACAATGATGAACTGGTCTTGTTTTTCACTGGTGTCTAATGTGATCTGAATGTGTTTAGTTTTAATCTGCATCATAAAACTCAGCTACCCACTGGGAAGTGAAATGCACTGTCATTATAGTAGGAGTCCCCAGTGGGAGAGACAATGATCCTATTTACTGAACAAAGCTACCGAAACAATGAAAAGGAATCCAGAAACCTCTGATTAATATTAATGGATTTTTCTTACTTGGTAGATAGTTAGTTCTTTTATTTATTTTAAGAAACTGCTGTTTTTCCATAATGATGGCAACACTTAGTACTTCTATAGGGCTTTGTGTTGTAAAGCACTGTGCAGTCATTGGCCCTTACAATAACCCTGTGAAAAAGCATCATTATATTTTAATTTTACAGATGGGAAAGTTGAGGCAAAGCCATTACCTGGTTCACTGAAGCTTGAAGAGGGAGTTAGTGACAGAGCTGGGTTTAGAACTAAGGAATGTTGGGTTTGCGTCATCATGATCAAGCCATTAGACTACTTAGGACATCTGCATATGAGGCTACTGCTCTTAGGCCTAAGGGCCTGTCTGTGATTTCTGTAGCATGTGTGGGTGCACTGCAGTGAAGTGTACCCCACCCCTCCACTTGCTGCCACTTCGCTTGGGGCAGAACCCTGGTGTTAGATAATGTAGTCTCTTTAGAGCCATACATGACAATAAACCTGCCCAAGACAGGGAGCTTTATTGCGTCACTTAGGATCTCTGCAGCGGTCCTGAAACTTCCACTGAGAAACAAGACCTGCCCACTCACTCCCACTCCACATGTGCTGCTTACTGAAAAATGTAATGTAGTTGCTTTCTGTATGTGCCCAGTACTGAGGCTGTTCCTGAGCGGTGCTGATAGTTCCCAGTACTGTTCTAATGGCAACTGGATGATATGTTTTCAGTAAGTGGGGCAGGAGCAATTGGACGGGGCTTGTTTCTTAGAGGCAACTTCAGGATCACTGTGGAACTGGTCAGGATCTATCCCCAAGAGCAATACTGTGCATCTCCAGAGAGGCCCTCCAAGATGGCTACACTGCCTCCTTGTTGGGATTAGGAGTGAGTGGTAATCCTGGGCACTGGACAGAGATGGTGTAGACACTTCGTAAATCCTTTATATCAGTGATTCTCAACCAGGTTGCTTCAGTACAGTACTCTGGTGTCACAAGATCCTTTAAAGGGTATTGTGGGGTGCTGTGCAATAATAGTACTGTTAGATATGCAAACACCTATACATGATCCAGAAAAATTAAACTCAGGGATTTAAAATAGGAATCCAGAGCGTCAAAAACATTTTGACCTGTTGTGCCCTTTTGGAATTATTTGTGAGAGAAGGATTGATTTATTATTTTTCCGTTGTCAAACATCACCTGAAAGCTAAGATCTGGTATTTTTGAAGGGGTGCCTCGAGTCTAACAAAGGGTGCCTTAAGTCGAAAAAAGTTGAGAACCAACACTTTATATCACTGTTGTTACTCTGTGCTACGTCTCTTACAGTTGCCATTCTATTAAATCATTTTAATTGCTTTTGTCATCTCTGATTTGCACCTCATATTACACCATGCCAGTGTGAATGGAGGTGGCTTTTTGTGATTTTGGTGACATGATGAGTTGAATAGACCCCATCCCAGACTTTGTAAGTGGAGGGTTCGAAACCAAATCCTGGGCAAGAGGATGTTCGGTGCCTGGTTTCACATCTAGGATTGCAGAGAAAGCAGGGCAGATATGCGCCTTGTAGACTAAGATATATATGATCATAAGTTTGTGTGAACTTCAGTTCTCTCCATCAAATGCTGTGAATGGACAAGCAGAGGACAGTGCTTAAAGTGGAAAAAGTAATTTGAATACAAAATGTGGGAAGGCAGGAGGCAGAGAAGTGTGGGAGGGGAGAGGATGTCAGTCAGTAAGAACCTATTGGAACAAAGGGGTCACAAAAGCTAATCCAGGTAATGGGATAAGAATCTATAGCCCTGGTTTAGACCATACTTAACACAAACCAGTCTGTGGATGATTTCTTGTTCTGCAATTGTCTGTTCAAACTGTTTTTTTTAAACACTGCTGTCTGAGAACAGCAATTGTGAAGTCAGCGATGGAGTGTCCAGGGGGGTTAAAGTGTTCTGTCACAGGCCTTGATTTCTTTATTTTGGCATTCATTCATTTTTACAAGCAGAAATCATCTTGTCTGTTCAATGTAGACAGTAGAGAGAGGCACTGTAAGCAGGTGATGGCTTATATGATGTTGGTAAAGTTGCGGGTCAGTGAACCGGGGACGTTGTTTCCTTTGTGAGAGCACAGCAGGCATTTGGGTCTATTGCAAGGCCTGGTGCCTCAGTGAGGATGAGAGTTAGTTAATCTTGCCTAAGAGATGCTGTCTGAGGTTGGGGGGCTGTCTCTAAGCCAGGACAGGTTTGTCCTCAAATGTTGGCTTGAGATGATCTTCCTTTTTCAAGGAGGGGCTGGAGGTCTTAGGTGTTCAAGCTAGGGGCTGTAAGTGACAGCCAGAGGATTCTCTTTTTCATATCCTGGGGTTCATCTTGCATCAGGTCAGAGCGAGGTCTGAGACTGGCTTTGTTGACTTGAGTGATTACAGTTTTGGGATTGTATTATAACTGTAGCAATCCCTGCTCCATATCCTTAAGCAGTTTGTTGTGGTCAGTGGGATCAGAGCAGATATGTCTGTAACAGAGAGTTTGGCTGCAGATGATAGGTATAGTGGTGTGCTTAGGCTGAAAGCCAACGGTGTGATGGTAGCTGTGGCAATCCAAAGGTTTCCAATATAATGTAGTGTCAATATGGCCATTGCAAAACTTTACTGTAGTGTCCAGGAAATTGATCTGCTGGGTGGAATATTCCAGAGTTAGTTTGATAGGTGGAAGTTGTTAAAATCCTGGTGAAATTTTTGTAGAAACTACCTTTTGCTACAGAGAAACCCAACCTGGGTAGGAAGCAAGATGACTTCCTTTGATGAGGATTTTTCTTTTCTAGAATAAGGAGCTGGATAAAGCCCCTTGGTTGGCCTGGAAGTGGGCGGACTTTCCACTGAGATGACACCACTGAAAGATGTTAGCTGTAGGATGTTGGCTTATACAAATGAAAGGCCAGCTTCAGGGAGCATGGTTTTAGCTGGTGGCAGTTGGACAATAGGCGTGGG
>NW_005842167.1:1202455-1204458 GCF_000455745.1 Alligator sinensis | reverse complement strand
TCCTGCTGGAGATGACTAGGAGGCTGGCCAAGCTGTAACATGAACCAGGTTCAAAGACTAAGATGTGTTGAATTGGCAAAGCAATGTCTAAAGACATACTGCTTACTGCTCCAGTGTGCAGAGAAACAGGCTAAAGTAACTCACTGAGTGGAATGTATTTCAAAGTATATGCAGCTTAGATTCTATTCAGCCTGGTTCCAGTTTACGTGTGTTATTCGTGAAGTTCACTGGTTCTTGCGGGGAGATTCCTTTCCATTCTGAGGTTTCATATTCTAAGCTGCTTTGGGACCAGTTGCTCACCTTGCCTTCTTAACGGCTGAATTAAGAAAGTAAAAGAATAGGTACCCCAAGAAGTAACTAAAACAGTGAAAAAGTACAGGTACAAAGAACTCACCATTCATATGCCCTGTTTCCTATATTTTTTCTCTAATGCAGCTGCAAATTTCCACTACCAAAGACAGAATATTGGGCTAGAACAGTGATCACCAACCAGTGGACCTCGATCCAGCGGTAGATCTCAGAGCCTCTTGCATTAGATCTTGGAGCCTCTTGGAGTCGATCCGAGGCTGAGGTGGGGGGCTGAGTGCCCGCGTGCATGCATGCACATGCCCCAGCCCAGCAGGTCAGTCCGTGGGGGAGGGAAGGGGCGGGGGCTACATTGAGGCCCCTGTGCTGAGGGACAGTGCTGCAGAGGCAGGAGCAGGGGTAAGTTGAGTGGGGCTCTGGCTGGGTGGGACTTACCTGGTAGGGAGGTCCACCCCCAAATAATTTTTTCTCCCTCTGCCTTGATCTGCCCCCCCTCCCCGCTTCTCTCCCCACAGACTTACCTGCTGTGAGGGTGGCAGTGGTACATGGTAGATCTTGGGTTGCTTTTAAATGCCAAAGGTGATCTCTTACATCAAAAGGTTAGAGACCACTGGGCTAAAGGGACCTTTGGTTTGACCCAGCGTGGTGATTCCTATATAGCATTACAATTGTCCATTACTGCGTCCAGTTTCGGGCTCCACAATTCAAAAAGGATGTGGAGAAGCTTGAGAGAGTCCAGAGAAGAGCCATGCGCATGATCAGAGGTCAGGGAAGCAGACCCTACGATGACAGGCTGAGAGCCCTGGGGCTCTTTAGCCTGGAAAAGCGCAGGCTCAGGGGTGATCTGATGGCCACCTATAAGTTTATCGGGGTGACCACCAGTATCTGGGGGAACGTTTGTTCACCAGAGCGCCCCAAGGGATGATGACTAGGTCGAATGGTCATAAACTCCTGCAAGACCATTTCAGGCTGGACATAAGGAGGAATTTCTTTACTGTCCGAGCCCCCAAGGTCTGGAACAGCCTGCCACTGGAGGTGGTTCAAGCACCTACATTGAACACCTTCAAGAGCAAACTGGATGCTTATCTTGCTGGGATCCTATGACCCCAGCTGACTTCCTGCCCTTTGGGCAGGGGGCTGGACTCGATGATCTTCCGAGGTCTCTTCCGGCCCTAATGTGTATGAAATCTATGAAATCCCAGTGCCACCTCACATTTCAGGGAGAACAAGTTAGAAGAAAGGAAAATGGCATTCTTTTCTAAAAGCTCTTTTTGCGTACCTCAGTTTGTATTCTGGTTGGGCTTTTTGAAATTGGGAGTATCTGTTGTTTTCAGTGTTAGCTCTGGCTGTGTGGAAAAGCACTTCATTTTCACTTAAATGGCCATAACTTTCTCTTGGCTCTTGAGTTTGCTTACAGGTTTTCTCAGTTGCCTTCATAGCATGAATAGAGATATGGTTTCATGAATGCTTGGCTCTCCTATTTGTGATCATATATACCATCTCACAGACAGAACCCTTATAACAACTATAGCAATTACTTACCTGGTAGTATAACTTTAGGGGAATATTTAATATCAGTTTGGCATCTTTTGATGCAGCCTGGCATGTGGGAATAAGGAGGTGCTCATAGAGTGATGGTTCAGAAACACTGTGTTATCAAAGGACCTACAGCACCCCAGGAGTGCTGGAAATTGCTT
>NW_005842167.1:1158616-1202424 GCF_000455745.1 Alligator sinensis | reverse complement strand
CGGAAGAGCTGAGCTTCTTTCTCTCCCAATCATCCAGCTTTTATGCTGTTGAAGAGCTACCTTAACTAAATGGTACATTGTTTTCCATTCATTAAAAGCAGTGGTTCTTAACCTCTTTAGACTTGAGGCACCCTTCTATAACTTTTGCAAATTGAGCAGTGCCCCATTTCAAAAAGCAATTTATTTATTATAGTGCTTGTCTGCTTGAAAAGGGGATGAGAAGGAGCAGCCAGCAGAGAAGAGCCTGAGCTGCAGTGAGTGGGGGGTGGAGGTGTGGCTGGAAGGGAAGAACCTGCATTTATCTTCTTCGCGGAGCCTGCACTTATCTTTCAGAGCTTCTCTCTTCCCAGGCAGCAACCTTCAGAGGCTGCCATGGCACCCCAGGGGTCCACACCACCCTGGCTGCAAATCACTACATAAGGCCTTATGCTGCCTTCCTCCTCCCTCCCACTGCAACTTCAGTGTCCTTTCCGTGTGCTGCCTGTGCTTGTCTATCAATGCCTCAGTTGTCCTCTTATTCACCTAACCCCTGCTCTTGCCCACTATCCTCTGTCTCTGTCAGTTTTTTTCCTCTCTAAGTTTTCCCATGCTTTTTAGAGGTAGTCTTCTTCCAGCTGTCATTTCGCTCTCAATTTTCCTTTGGAGTGAGGGAGGTTTTTCGCTGCTTTTTTTTCCTGTCTGCTCCAGACCTGTGGCATGAATTTCACTGTTTGCTGTCTTACTGTCTAATTGAAACTATAAGCTCCCTTTCTCCTTATGTGCTGGCAAAGTGCTTTGGCACTTTGATAATGGGGTTCCTAGCACTTCTGTTCACATGGCAGTTCCCCAGCTGAAGCTCTTCATTGGCCTGAAGGACTGGTGTAGTATATAAATGGTCATAAGGGGCTAAGAGCCTTGCTCTGGTACCTGTGCCTGTTATATAACAACCAGGTACATTCCCCTCCAAACTGATTTTTGGGTCCATATGGCTGTACAGAGTACCCCAACTGTCCCCGAAGAAATTGGAACTATTGATGCAATTAAATGTCTTGCAGCATCAGATCTGAAGATCCTTGGGTTTTGTTATCAGTAGATAACAGCTTTGGGCATGTCTATATGGTCTGCGAACCTGAGTAAGAAGAGTTTATTTTGCTTGAATGAAAAGCAGCCCTCGGAAACCAGCTCAGCAAATCTTTCTCCTATCCCCACACAGAGGACACTCTTTTGAGACTAAAGGTCAGATTCTACATTCTTGAAGTCAAGGGCAGATTTGATCGTGTTCTAAAGGAAGTTAAGGCTGAGGTTGACAACAGACCTGTGGATTGGTTTGAAGGGTGATAGAGAACCAATGTGAAGAGCAATTAGGTGCAAATGGGTGGGGCAGACAGGAAGGTCTCAGAAGCAATGAACAAAACTGTGGAGCAAGGGCCTCAGTATAACAGAACCCTGGTATTTGTGAGGGCTTCTGTGCTTTGCAACACAGACAGAGTGGGCTCGACTGCAGCTGCTTTTCAGGCCAAATTTCTGTTGATTACATTGTTTGAGGGAGGAGTGCCGGATTTGGAGTTTAAATTATTTAGGAAGGAAAATAATATAGATTATATTTCATATTTGCAGCAGAAGCCTCCAGACTCCAGCTTCATAAACATTTGTGACCAAATCCACCTGCCTTAGTTACCACTCAAGTCTGCAGCACACTGTCATTATTCAATGGGCAGTGCAGAGATTTTGCTAATCCTATTTTTTAATGAAACTTCCTGCAGATGAGGTTTCAAAAGCCACAGTGTGCATAATGTATGTTTTAGGAGTACAACTGAAACCAATGTATTGTGTGATTCTGGGGTGGTATTAAAGTTTGCACTCTGGACAAGCTGTCAATGCCATCATGGGTGTCCTGAGCCTGCCATTTACACAATGCTATCTGGAGAAAGGAAAATGGACTTGAAATTTCAAAATGATAGATATGTCTAACAAGTTTTCAGGTTTAATTTTGCATATAATCATGATGCAGGCTTGCTCTGGCTATAATGCCTAATGCCATAATACATCATGGTGCTTTTATTTAAAAACGTATTGTTACTTAAGGTTTGAAACCAGACTGTGAAAATGTGAAGCTTTTTTCCCCTGTTAACCATATACTGGTAATGAAAGAATGTTCTCGGAGAACTATCAGCTTGAGTGGTGGTGATGTGATGCTTGGGTGCCTTACTTCACCAGTAACATCCTAATTACATGTGGCACTGAACTGGTCCATTCTGTCTCGTTAGTATCTTTACTACTACTACTTAAGTGCCCCTTGCATTCTGGGGGCTGTCATGTAATATTTCAGACTTCAGATGTTGTTCCCAGAAAGCAGAAGTCTTCTGTTTTCCATTGTAAAGAGGAAATTTCTGTAGGGTCATTGCGCTATGTAATGATGAAAAAGCTTACTTTAGGGAAAGTGCAAATCTTACATTTAGAAGAGAAGGGATTTCAGAGATGGCTTCTGTGTCTTGTACTACCAACAGCTTTGACCTACTGTAACTCTGTGACCTCAGAGAAGAAACTGTCAGAGGCCCCAGAAATCTTGCCATACTGCACAGGACTGAATTGGCATCCTTTTTTATTTTCATTTTGGGTTAGTAGTAAGACTTACTGCTGTCTCACTGGTAGAAAACACAAGGTCCCTTTCCAGGCACCCAGTGAGCTTGCATTAAGACATTTTCCTTCTGAAGTATCTTGTGTTTGTATTCTTTTACACTTTCCTGCCTGTGCTCTGTATTTTCTGGCTTCTGATCCATTATGATGGTGCCAAGTGTCTATGTAATTTTAACAAGTACATAAATATCAAAACCACAGCACCAAAATTATAGCTGGGGTTTAGTGTGAGCCATTTAGCCCAGTCATATAATCTCTCATTTGCAAAGTTGGGAGGGGGGTGGGGGAGAGAGAGAGAGAGAGAGAGAGACGGAGAGAGACAGAGAGAATAACTCTTACTCTGTGTGTGTTGTATGTGTACACAATGTGCAAATATATATATATCAAAATGCACACAAAGTCATTGGGATAGTCATATATGCTTTATAAAATGACAGCTGGGAATGCAGATTTGCTTATTAGGCTTGCTAAGGATCTCATCTCAATTAATTTCCTTTCAGTACATTTAATTTACAAAGTGTTAGATTCATAACCAGTTTTTTACCAGCTTGAAAATTATCCTTTGGAAACCAAATGTTTTTTTAAAAATACCTTTTTTTAGAATGTGGCATCTTTAAAAGTGGGAAATCACTATTATAAGAAATGCACTGTTGAGCCTGAAGACAGATTAGCTGAAACAATCACAACTTGTTAGCTACAACTTCCTTTGTTTATCTTAGAGCATTAATTCTATTGCTGGTTTGTTTTTTTTTTTAATAAAGCAGCAGTGGAAAGCAGGAATAAACTTGTAATTTAAATAGGAACAGTAATATAAAAATAGATGTTGATGTGTAAGGAAGCTGGGGGTGTAAATTTGGAAACTAAATTAAAAGTTTACATAGAAAACCTGAATTTAAACATAGGCTAAGTACAGATGTATAAAAAGCCTGAGTGGGAAGCACTCTAAGTATCGCACTTTATTCAAAGCTCTAGAGATTAGGTCAGGACTGACCAGAACAGATGTGTGCTGTTTAGTGGTGGGGGCTCGGAGCCTGCCTGCAGTGGCCAAGGCCAGCAACTTGAGGGCGCTCTTGTATCCATGCCCCCCAGGCTCCCTAGACTGCCAAAGACTCATAAGCACAGCCAAATGTGCCAGGCAGCCAATCAGGGATGGCTTGCTCATGGGAGCAGCCCCTCATCCCCCACTGCTTTGTCAACGACAAGAATGAAAGAGAACCACAGAGAAGAAGGGCTGGAAGGGACCTCTGGGCTGGGCTGGGGATGCCTGCGGGCTGGGATCCAGGTGGCGGAGCCTGTCTGCTGAGTGCTAGTGGGGGCAGACTGGGAACTGGCACCTCTCTGGAGCTGCAATGGGGACTGGGGGCACCTGTCTTGGATCTGCTGAAGATTGGGGGCGGGGAGGGGTGCAGGGAAGGATTGCTTAGGGCCAGGCTGGACATACACATGCACGCGACACCTCTCTCTCCCGCACACGCACACCCCCCTCCCCCTCATACTCACTCCCCACAACGCTAGTGGCAGCAGTGGCAGCAGCTCTGCCCCATGCCCCCCTGCCCAATGGCCCTTATTGGGGCGAGACTGGAAACACTCCCCTCCCCCAGCCTCACTCTCTGTAGGGAGCCAGCAGCACTGGTGCCATACCATGACCGCACCAGGCTCTGTGCATATAGGCAGCCACCACTTACTCTGCCTGTCCTTCCCTGCCCTGCCGCTACCATCTGCTGAGTGGCCTGATTCTTCCATCTGTGGAGCACCCCTGCCCTGCCTAGTAACACTGTATAGTGAAAGAAAAATACAGAGTTATAGACACTGTCCCCCTTCCTTCCCGTCCTCCCTGTCCTGTGGCTGACAGCTTGGAGTTCCTGTATGTCTCCGGTGCAAGGTGGAGGAGTGGGGGAGCCCACTAAGTCACCTGGGATGCTGGCAGAATACAACCTACCATAACTCATGATGGGATGTGGTACAGATATTCTCTAAAGCACTCTAACCTAAAGCACTTTAGTCTTTTATACCACATACATCTAGGGTTAACTTAGAGTGGGATCCGCCATTTTTAAAACACTCTATGTTCTGTGAACATCTGTTCTGTTACAGCTGTAAAGTGCTTTCTGTGTGTATAACACGCATTGTGTACTTTCTGTACCTAGTAATAAATACTAAATTCTTTGAATTCTTGAGATTAAATTTAGTGTTATTTTTGGCACCCACGCAACTTCTCACATTGTGGTTGCTCATGTACTGCATATGATTTAAAATATATTAGTTTTTAAGTCTTCCAACTTTGCAAAACTGTCCTGACTATAGGCAAGTAATGCTGTTGCTGTTGACAAGTCCTCTGCCAAGGCTTTTAAGAGCCTACTACTTCTGCCTCTCCAAGGTAAAATGCATCCCCTTCTGAAGAGCCACTTACAAGGGGAGGGAATACAAGGATTATGTAGGGAGAAGGACTGTAGAGATGACATGTTTGAGACAGTGAAGTCATGGAACTAATGCAAAGTAAAGTAGAAGTAGGAATAAAAGAAAAAAATTATAGGCCTGGCTTTTACACAAGTGAGGCATAATCATCAGTTTATTTCCCCATCTTTGTTCCATGTATCTAATTAAATTTAGCAGAGCAGCATTCTTTTGTTCTCCAACAAATTGTTTTCTACTTCTTGAATTACTTCCTGCTAATTTTTGTGGCTGACTAGTGACGTTAATGGCTGTGAGAAAATATTATAGTGTCCCTGTAAAGAATGTTCTTATACCTACCTATAGGAACAGAAGAAAGGTATTACCGTCTCTTAAGATGCATTTAGTACTAAGTGGGATTGCAGGCAACCAGATCCATGGGGCAGCTTGATCTGCTTCAATCCTTCGATAAGCAGAAGGCATAGGGGTCTTGGTAAGACCAGTTTGATTCCACCTTTTATCCTATCTATGGTCTTCCCAGCTTAGTAGGCTAGTTACAAGAACATAGGACTTTCAGATCCCTCTGGTATCATCACATCCATGCCCTTGGTAATCAAGACAATATTACTCCATTCATAAATATATTTAGTTCCATCTTAAAGCTAGTGTCTTGTTTTTTTCTGTTAATACAATTTCTTATTTGTCCAAATTTATTTGGGCACGTGGAGTTGACTCTACATTGTTTATGATACTTTTATGCTTGCCAGGAATCAGAGATTTTCTAAATACAATGAAGCCCTAGAATTAAGGGGCTTCAGGTTTGCTGTTTGAGAACCTTACTCCTGTAATGATCTTGTTTGTAACTGAGGGCAGGTGACTGGGTAGCAGCTTCTGGATTGCCTTTAGGGGAAAGGTCAACATAAAGAGGCACTACCAAAGCTGGTGACTGGTTGCGCTGCTGCTGGTGGTGCTGCAGCTAGTGATGACCAGGGTGTGCAGCTTCCCTGTTGTCCTTTTGTAATGGTGAGAAACCTAATTCTAATTTCTGTATTAAATTTATGTGCAGCCAGGTTATATCCATTTGATCTTGTGCCAACATTGTTTACTAGCTCCAGTGGCTCTTTTCCCTCCCTGATGTTTACTCCCCTGGCATATTTACAAAGAACAGTTGTTTTTCCTCTCAGCCATATTTTGCTCTTTTGGTTTCCTCTTATAGGACAGACTCTGCATTATCCTGATCATCCAATAGCCCTTCTCCTTGAATAGCTTGAATGATTTTTTGTTTTTAAAATTTTCATAGTGTTTCACTATCTAATTTGGTTTTATAGGATACCAAGCACCATGATAACTACACTGGAATACTGTAAGGAATGACCAGGGCTGCCATCCATGTCAGTTTTTTATGTAGTTTTCCTGCTTCTTTCTAGGTAGGCTTGTAGGACACAAAAAAACCTTGTGGTGATTTTTAAATTGGTTCAACAACATCACAGTATAATTGTCCACCATGATTTATGCTTTGATGCACTGGATAAGTCCCATAGGACAAACTTGTGAAGGTAGTTGTTGCATTTCTCCATGTTGAAGGCCCATTTCAGTGGCAATGATTGAATATGCTGTTGTCTTTTCATAGTCTATATAATTTCAGTGTAATGAAATTCTGCTTGAATACTAACGTGATTACTTTGTCACCCACTTAAGAAGGTTCAGATCCTGAATTATTAATTTGCAAACATGTTACACTTTACCTTCATTGACTCCTTGCTTATTATTTTAAGGGTGGGGGGACCTGCTAATCCAGCCTGGTGCTCTGAGAGAAAATTTAATTACCAAAGTTTACCATTTAACAAATGAAATTTATTCTTCTGCAGAGAGCCACCATGAACACTATGCAGTGTTTAAGACTCTAGTTTGAATGAAACAGAATCCAAGTGCTGGAATGGCTTTTTTGCACTGGCCCACAGCATAAGGGTAACTTTCACCTTAAAAGAAAAGATCTGATTAAACAGAAGAGAGAGAGAATCCAATCTGCTTCATCACCCAATCCTCTTTGTTAATTTATTTGGACAAGTGTAGCTGGGTTTTAATTATTTATGAGAATATCTTCAAGCATGCCAGTAAACATAATGTGGTAGGTTTTCTAAAAATAATGAAGCCCAAGTAATATTAGACTTCACTCCTGAAGTAAATTACATCACTGCTGAGAAGAGAGACGAAGCCCTTGGGGTGTGGGGTGAGATTTTTTTTTTATATGTGTGGATTAGCAAAGTGAGAATTAACAGGCTTTTATTTATAGAGGTCGGTTCTGATTAGTCTCCCATCAGAATTTCTACCTTTTCAAAGCTGGACTTACTTTGTTTGCCTTTGCCTAGTAGTTTTCGAATCAGTAATTTTTCTTTTTAACCAATTTTTAAAAATATATATTCTGAATGCAGCCTTTCAGGTGTTTCATTTTGTGATGCCAATTTATTGATTGTGTGACTGATATCTTTTCGCTGTTTAATAAACTTCCTTGTGGCCTTGACCAAGTCACAGAGCTTCTCTGTATCTCAGTTTTCCATATGTGAAATGAAGATAAATAGTATTGTATTTACTCAAATACAAGGTAAGTTGTTTTTTTTTTTCCCCTCCTCAATCAGCATGAAGGAAATAATCGCTCATCTTACATTTGCATACAGGAGGCCTCACTATATACACTGTCCATCATTAAGCTGCTGTTAAAAGCAGTTTGTGTTCAGTAATGGAAAGCAACTATGAAATGGGTTAAATATAGCCAACACTGATCATGGCTATAAAACATGTGGCTGATATTGGGCAAACATACTGATGGGAAATTAACAGAAGAATAGGTTAGTTTAGCCAACCTGAATAAGATATATGGCAGTCCATTGAATACTTTTCAAGCTCCTCTTCATTCCCACAGCTGAGCTGCACCTTTCTTTTCTTTTCCATTTCCAATGATTCTTTTTTTCCCATTTGCTTTAAATGTCTGACAAACATCAGCAAACAGGGACCCAGAATCCCTCCATTGCCCCCTGTCTTAGCCTGTCACATATGATTAGTGTGGCCCTGCCCTCCATGAGGTGGAGCTGGACCAGATTGTTATGCACCTCATCTGCATATAAAATTTTGGAGGATTCCAAGACTCAAGACAAGAACACCCAGTTACAGTTATGTGGGGGAGGATCCTTTGTGTGGATATACGGAGTACATGCACATACTGAGCAGTGTTGAGCTGTGGGATCACCTTGGCTTGTAATGCTGTTGACTCTGCTGGGGGGCCAGACCGATGAACCAGTAAATCATGAGCCTTTTGGCTATAGACTAATATAATGCATTGTTTGTACTGTATACAAGTAGGTATAAAAGTGCTTCTCAAATGTGTGTTTATGGAGTGCCTGTGCTAAAACTTGCAGTAGTTTTAAAAAAACCCTTAAAACACATCAGTTCTGGATGAATTAAGTCTATAGGTTTGAAATTACTATAGGTATTTTTTTTTTCAAGGTCATTGTTTTCAAATTTGCCACTTCCATGTGCTCAGGGTGAGCAAAGTCTGACAGTAAGGGGTGCAGGATCTGTAGGGGGAAGAAGTTATGGGAGTCAGAGGTCAAGTGAGCTACCTGCTCTCTCAGATTTATTTTGCCTGGAAAATTATAACAAATTAATAAATGTTCCATATGTAGAATCTAATTATTGGGGGATCATCTTATATTCAGGTAAATACAGTAATAGGGGACAAATAGTGTTGTAAAAGTAGTAGGTAATTAAAGATTGTAATGGCCTGAGATGCAAGATTCCTTGGCTAAAACACACCTCCTGGAAAGACATCTAGTCATCACCTGAAGACATCAAAAGGCTGAGCAACCAACCACTTACCTTGGCACTTGGTTCCCATGTTTAATTTCCCTGAATGTTAAAAAATAGCCTTATTTCCAACTGGAAGTTGTTTAGCTTTAGCTTTCAGTCTTTCTGCATAATTTTAAAGAGCTCTTTATTGCCCAGGATTTTCTCCCCAGGAAAGTACTTAGACAGTAATTAAGACCCCTCTTCATTCCCTTTTTGAGCATGGGAAGTTCCCCCTAGATTTTCATGTTGAGCTGCATTTCCCTTATGAATCCTAAATCTTATCCAAGTCTCTGCTTGCGAAAAATCAGTGCCCCATTTTGTAGGCATGGTTTTCAGGCCTGGTCCAAGATGTGGATATGTAACTTTTTAAATTTGGCTAGACTGAAGTACCATTTTCTTTGATTGGGATCAGTTTATCAAACAATCCAGATCTCTCCAGACTTCAGGACTGCCCTGAGTTCATAATTTACTGTTTCCCCAGTGTTTGGGTCACTGACAAAATGTTATCAGCAGTGATTCCAAATTATTGAGGAAAAAGGTGGATAGCATCAGATTTAGTGCTGACTCTTATGAAACTCCACTGGACACAATCTCCTTTGATAGAAGTCTGCCGTCCAGCATGTTGTACCCCCCCCCCCCCCCACACACACACTTTTTGGAATCAGTTCACCAGTTCTTAATCTATTTCGCATGTACTTTATTGATTCAGGTGATCTCTAATACAGCAGGAGTTATATCTATAACCAAGTACACAAGGTATAGATTTGCTGATGAAAAAGTGCCAATGACTGTGCCACCAGAAATCTTATACACTCCTATTCCCCTGACCTAGAAGACTGTACACCATGATATCTGGTTTCTTGCATGATATCTACTTATTAGGGCTCTGCAAAATGCAACCATTCTGTTTCAACTTGCATTTCGATGGAACAGCGTTTCATTTCAAATTTCATTTTGATTTGAAACTGCTGTTCTGTTTTCTTTCGTCAAAACAAGTTTCGCTGTTTTGATGGTGTTTCGCTGTTTCGCCCGTAGGCTATAATGGGGAAGCTCGAAACAGCCTATAACTTTGTAATTTTTGGCCTGATTTGGACGAAACTTGCAGAAATGGTAGCCCCTTCTGAGGGCATGAAGCCTGTGAAGTTTCAAGGAGATAGGTGCAGGGGTTTCAGGGAAACTGCACCTCAAAGTCTTGAAAGCAAAAAGCTCATGTCATGTGTATGTGTTAAGCCACAGTGGGGTCAAAACTACAGGCATGCTAGCCCCTGCTGCTGCCACGAAGCCTGCCAGCTGTCAAGGAGATAGGTGGAGGGGGAGTCTGGGTTCTGGGGCCCTGCACCCCTAGCTGCTGACAGGCAAAACTAATGACATGGGTGACACTGTGTGTGTGTTAAGGTGTGCCCTCACTCAACTGATATCAAGGCAGAAAGCAGGACAGTTCAGACCAATGCTGCCTTTTGTGCAGATTTTCCATCCCTCCCCCAGAGCACTGGGATTGGAAAGGACCTCAGGAAAGGATGACAGTCACTGGCCAGCAACACAGTCAATAATGAGAGTACTCCTTCCTCCCTGCTTCCCCCTCCCTCTTCTTACTTTAGTTTCTGTTTCACTGCAGGCAAGCCCAGCTTGAGCTTCGAAACGCAAAACATTTTGAAAATTTCAAAACATTTCGACTTGCCTCATTTCGTTTCGAGGCTGTCTTGAAGCTCTCTGTTTTGTTTTGATTTTGCTGTTTCGAGCTCAAAATGAGTCAAAACAGCGTCAAAACAAAACTGCCGGTGAAATTTTGCACAGCTCTACTACCTATCTGTATTGTGTTATGCTACTCCTCTACACTGTCTGGCTTTCATTTTTCTGAGTTGGCAGGTTATTAGGATCATCAGAATTCCTCACTTGAGAATACCCTATTTACTGCTGACGTGTAAGCTTTAGCCTCTCTGATTATTTTTGGTTCCTAATCTCATTACTTAAACACTTCTATACTGAACAATCTGAGTCACTTATCAGCCCATAAGGCTACATTATTCCAATCACTTTTATACGTGCTTTTGTCATCTGCTGGTGGGAACTACCTTTGTGCTTTTAATCCCCATGGCCGCAGGTTTTGCCATATTTCATGAGCATGTCAAGGTCCCCTGGCTTTCCCCATGTCCTTTTTTCTCATGTACTTGTATGGGTGGTTATTGCTATTTTCATAGATTAAAAGGTTCACTTGTGTTTTGCCTACCTCCTGTGCTGACGTTTTTTCCAACTGCTATTTCTGGTTTTCGTAATTTGGCACTAGTTTTGAGTCTGCGTTCTTGCCATCTCCTTCTGAAGTGATATTTAGTTGCTCACCAGATAGTTTCTTTCTCTAAACTATGGCATGAACACTGTTACCCAGATGTGCTTTTCTTTTAACAGTATTTCTGTTATTATGCCTAGCATTCATTATGAACTGGCAGCCAGCTTTATGCATAAAATATTTTTCCCATGAATACCCTCTATTTCCCCTTTGTTAAGTTTATTTTCCTCTCAGTGCATGGGGACAAATTACATGCATAACTTCCATTAATGTTAATGGGAACTGCATGTGTAAATCACCCATGTGTCGGAAGGAGAATAGGCCTCTGTCTCTCTCTTTTTTACATTACATCCTATTGGATTTTGCTCAGGATTTTCCCCTTGTTCTGTTTGAGATCCCCCCCCTGTTTGTGGGTTTTCCCCTTTGGTTTTTGGATCCCCCCCCCCCCCCCCCCCGGTACACACACAAAATAAGAAAGTTACAAGAAATTATGGGATATGAGTTACAGTACACTGACCAGATATCAAAATCTATATTGAAAAATGGATTGGCTGAAGCAAGAACAGGTAAAATACAGACACCCGCTAAGGAGGGCTGCTGAAAGCAAGCTGTGCCATGAATAATTAGAGGCAACATAAAGTGGTAGCATAATTTGTTTTCCCAGTTACCTCGTGACTTGGACTCTTCTCACTTAAATCAGCTGTACAGCAGATAACTGCATTAGTTTCCAGGGCTATTCCTGAATCACAGGGCACATCTACATGAGCCGCTTTAGCTTAAATTTAAGGCACATTAAGGCGTGCGTCCTTTGTGCTATTGGACCCAGTGTTTGAAGTCTCCTGCTAAAGAGGTGCATATCTCGGGAGGCACAATGCATGTCAAACCTATATATTAAACTTAGTATTTTTACCTCAGAAAGGATGTGGTTTTATCAGTGTGCTGCCTTATGAGTAGGACAGGAGACAGAACCATGATAGAAAAGAAACTTCATGACAGTTAATCCATTTGGCCCAGTTAGCCCATTTAGCATGTTAAAGAATGATGTATTGTAGAGGCAACGGATTTGATAGCCAAGTGGTCAAGTTGTCTTGCTACATCTCCAGGGGCACCATTTCCATCCTTTTTTTGAACTCACTACCAGCTGGCTCAGCAGTAAATGGCTACTTGGTTATTCAGGCTGGAGGAGCAGGTGGGAGGTGGTTAAAGGTGGCTGGATGTGATACTAGCTCCATCACTTCCTTGTGTGGCATTGGCTGTAGAACCTGATGTCCCTCAACCACATAAGCCCAGGGGGCTACTAATTTCAAGAAAACCTTTTTTGATTGTGGAGGGTAACGGTGTTTAATATAAAGGAAGAGATAGTACCTTAGTGCCAAACCCAAAAAGGTAATTGGGTTCTTTAGTCCTGCTTATAGACACCTGGACCCCCACTGGCTTCAGTGACAGTCAAATGGGAGTTTAGGTCCCTGAATTGCAGTTAGGCCCCTATATACCTTCTCAGATCCAGCCCTTGGTTCCTAATCGTTAAGCACTGCCACTTGATGAAAGCTGTCAGCCACATCTGAATGTAGAACAGTGAACACTGAGAGCTTGAGCCTATGGCAAAACTACCTTGGCCTTCAGTAGAGCAGGATCTGTCCACAAGTGTTGGCTTTTTATGAAGTAATAATAATACTAATAATTCATGTAGCATCCAAATAGGCACTGTAAAGACAAATAAGGGAATGTCTCTGCACTAAGGAACTAAAGAGTGTATTTAATATGAATTCTAATGATACTATTTATGTGCTTAAAGTTAAGCTCATACTTAGATGTTTGCAGGATGTGGTCCTATACTTTTGTGCAGGGCTTTACTGAGTGGGTACCTAAGCTTTGTGATGGGTCCCGCCCTAGACAGATATTTCATTCCAATTAAGGGGTCAGTATAAAAATAGAAGTATCGTTTATGGTAATTCTCACAAGTAGCATTCAGTGGGTATGTCTACACGTGTGCCCAACTGTACAGTTACAGTTCTCACCCACCAATGCTGCATTGCCATAGCGACGAGCTACATCGCCAATCTCATGTAGATGCGCCCAGTATTCATTTTTAGGTGAGATAAATAATTGTAGTGACCATTTATCAATTGTATTTTGGCACTTTATTATGATTTTTTATTTTGTCTATTATGCTAAATTCAGTTCTGGCACAAGGAACTTCAACTACCATGGAAATCTCTGAATCAGATTTAATACCTTTAAAACCATTTATTTATAAAATAGGTAGAAATCAGTTATGCATGGCCTGATTCTGCTCTTATACTTTGGTTTGGTGTGCTTCTCTTGACTTCACTGGCCTTTCCAACTTAAATCCGAGTAAGTTAACAAAGAATTTGGTGTAGTGATGATATTTCTCATTACAAGATGTGATCCTTATATTTTACTCTAATAAGGAAATTGGAAGTGTAGTACAAGACAAACTGAAACAAATGGTACTGTATGTATAGCTGATTTTAAGCAACTCTTCTATTTTTCTTAGGGGTTTAAAATAGTAACCATCCCTGCTACATTACAAACTGTAAATAATAATAATTCTATCTAAATTGTACGTAGTCTGTATATTTTTAATTAATAGTGTTCACACAACCTCATTATAGATGGAAAAATAAATTCTATGAGATCATGTTGTTTTTGCTATGAAAATATCAAATTTAACCAGTTGTCTTCAGTGAACACTTTGTTATATAGAATCTTTATAGAAAACGGTCACTTGGGAAGCAATTATTAATAATTACAGAATCCTTCATCACTCCTTTTGATCTTCTGGAAGCATGGATCTTCATTCCTAATATTAATGTTGCTGACAGTACAGCACAGTTCAGCAATTGCTTTGATGCCCATAAGAACAAAGGAGCTTTTTAAAAATATTCAATTCAGCAATTACTGTCACAGCCCTACTCTTCAAATGCAGTTGTTTGTGTTTTTTGCAATTAATGATTTCATATTACCCTCATAAGTTAACATTGGTTTCTCAATCCCTTGCAGTTTTCAAATGAGAATTGCTCCAGTAATGAAAGGTGTTTGTGGTGTGTGTGTGTGAGATGTGTACAATTACTTTTGAAGCATAGACCAGATAATAGCTCGGTCACTTCCTGCCCCAGGCAGGGGATATCTGGCAAGCATATATTGTAGTCTACCAATAGCACTGCCATCCCCACAAAACTAATTTTTCCTGGGGCTCTGGATAATTTGTCTTATTTAATGAAAGCACAGTCATTTCACAAGCTACATACAGAATAATTCTGGAAACTTGCATAATAGCAAACACATGCCATTTTTTTAATGTGGAAAGAAAGTTCATTCACTGGGTTATGAATAGTTTTCAGTTTAACTTGAAATTGGATTGAAATATGAAGAGGAAAAGGAAGCCTAGGATGGGGCAAAAGCAGCTCCCTTCTTTACAGCCTGGGCTTGTGCACAGGGGTATTTCAAAGAAGCCTTGGAATTAGGAAGGCAAAATCTTTCTTTATGCACTGTTCACTCTGCTTGTGCTTATCATGTCCTTCCCTGTATGCTGTGCTTGTCTTGTCTATATAGATACCATGGTCTTTGGGGTAGGGACCATCTACTGTGCCTTGTGTGGTGCCTGACACATGGGCCCCCATCTTGGGCACCACTGTAACAGTATAATAAAAGTGTCTGCTGACTTTCAGTAAACAAGCTCTGTGCCTGCTATGATCTTTCCTCAACTGGTAGATTTGGCACGCTGCCTCTTCAGTCCCAGCCATCCTTGAGTCTATCTGCAGCCCCAAAGAGCGCTTGCTGAAGTGCTGAAAGCCATTGTTCTACAGGACACACAGAATAAATGTTGCCTCTTCACATCCATATTGCGGGATTGGTGAGCCATATTGTTTTTCCTGGATTTACTATGGATAGAGAAGGATTAACCCCTAAGTATATCATCTGCTTCTAGATTAAATTACTTGGTGCATGTATGTATCTATGTATGTGTGTATTTCCATAGATGCATGACTGTATCCTAAGAAACTAGGGCTCATGAAAATCCTGTTATTGTTTCCAGTAATGGAGGAGTTTGGTTTTGTTTTATATTGAAAGCATTTTGTTAGCTTGTTACCCTATGTCCTGTGCATGATTATATGTATAATGTCTGAAGGCTTTTTATTAATTTTAAGAGTCAAGTTTGTAGTTCGTGTGTAGAGCAAACTTGTAGGCTAGCTTAGCGTAGTACCATATACAAACAGAAGATATGCCTTACGGGATTGGACTGTCCTGTATCAGTTCTGGTATCCTGTCTGTCTTTGACAGTACCTGGTCTCTGATTCTTCACCCTGATCTCTTCTACTTTTCACCCTGTACCAGGATACACTAAACAATTTAGTTGAACCTACTGGCATGGAAAGGCAGTGTTCCTGCATGACTGTTGTTGTGATCGGCTTATGCCCTAGAGCTCACTGGCTGGATTTCCCATATCTTAGTATGAATAGCTATAATTGTTCATTCAGTCATCCAGCCTGCTTTATCATCCAACCTCAGCTTGAGACAGAAGCTAGTTAGTGGTGTGACTTACAATGCTAAGAGATTTGTGTATGGGCCAGAGGCTGTCCTGTGTATATGTCACAGATAAAGTATGCAAGAAAGACAGCCAGTTGCTTTTGCGTACTGACTGTACTTAGATTTAGGTCATCAGAACAACAGGCCTGCCCCTGGCATGTAGCTGATACAAATTAGCTCAAGTTTGTACAAAGCAGTCTTGAAGTTTGCTTTGAATTTCCCTGAACCTGGTGCAGTCTGTTTAAGATCAGTTTCTGGGTGCCAAGCTATTAGCACCATAGCTTCTCTACATTATGCCAGGTCCACAGGGTTGAAGCCACAGCTGAAGTTCATCTTAGCAGGAGTGTCTTCTAGCTACACTGTTTTACCCCATTATGCTAGAGAGAGGAAATAGGAAAGAGACCTATTCCACCTCTATGGCAGGGGGATCAACCTTAATGGGGGTGATCTGTGGTTGGTTCAACTGGTATTGGGTTGGATACTTCTGGTAGTCTGAAGCATCATAGTATCTAAATGAATAGCCACTCATATTCTGGTCCTCTCTGAATACAACTGTTCAGCAGCCTTTGCACCAAAAATCTCTTTTGAAAAGTGAGTGAAATACAAGGTCAGCAAAGGGTACATATGTCTTCAGGCTGAATTCTGAAAATATGTATGTGTCTAATGCCGACAAAAAACTAGTAAAAGATTTGCATATTCAAGGATTTCAGGACTTGACTGAGTACTTTTGTGCTTGAATGTACTTTCTCATCCTTTTAAGGCCTTTATTGCTTGATCTGATCCTGGCCAATTGGGAGGACCTAGTGAGCGATCTGCAGATCAAGGGGAAGCTTGGTGACAGTGACCATGAATTGGTCACTTTCTTAGTTCACCGAAGAGCTGGCAAACCCCTCAGTAAAGCAGAAGTCCTAACTTTGGGAAGGCTGACTTCTGCAAACTGAGAGAATTGGTCAGTCAGGCAATTAGAGGCCATACCCCCCTCCCCCCAGCCACTGGTGGCATCAGCAGCAGGGATGGCCCTGTCAGGGGAAAGGACGCCCCCCCCCCCCCCCCCCCCCCCCCCCGAAAAGGGAATACACAAGGAATGGTCATTTCTTAAAAACAAAATCCTTGAAGCTCAGGGCAAAGCCATACCATCTCACAAGAAATGCATTCAACAGGCAAGGAAGCCGCCATAGCTGAATAAGGAACTCTTGGACCTTATTAAGCTCAAAAGAGTAGCCTACACCAGCTGGAAAACAGGAAGCATTACCAAAGAGGATTACTTGGCACTCGCCTGCACCTGTAGAGGGCAGTTGAGAAAAGCCAAGGCGCAAACTGAACATAGGCTAGCTACGGGAGTCAAGGACAACAAAAAGTCCTTCAGATATGTGGGAAGTCAGAAAAAGAACAAAGATAGCACTGGGCCCCTGAGAGATCCAATGGGGCAACTGACTTCTGATGCCCAAGAAAGGGCCAATCTCCTAAGTGACCTTTTTGCATCAGTTTGTCACCCTCCCAGGAGGATCGCACTGTCAGAAATGGCACAGACCAATCCAGGAGCGGGTGACAGGCCTAAAATCGATGTGGATCAGGTGAGGGAATACCTTGAGAAACTGGACACTCACAAGTCCCTGAGCCCAAACAGAATGCACCCGAGAATCTTGAAGGAGCTGGCAGACATTGCACCCCCTTTGGCAGAGATATTTGAAAAATTGTGGCGCTCGGGCAAGGTCCCAGATGGCTGGAAAAGAGCCATCGAGGTCCCTATCTATAAGAAAGGAAAAGGGATGACCTAGGGAACTATAGATTAATCAGTCTTACGTCCGTCCCTGGAAAAATCCTTGAGAAAATTGTCAAGGGATTCATCAACACCAGACTGAGAGAAGGCAAGCTTCTGAATGCCAGCCAACATAGCTTTGTGACTGGCAGGTCATGCCTGACCAACTTCATCTCCTTCTATGACCAGGTAACATGTGCCCTGGGCAAGGGAGATGATGTGGATATCATATACCTGGACTTCAAGAAGGCCTTTGACCTAGTTCCCCATGATGTCCTCATGCTTAAGCTGGGGAACTGCGGCCTTGATCATCATATGGTCCAATGGCTAGGCACCTGGCTACGAAGTTAGACCCAAGGAGTACTAGTTGAAGGGTGCAAATCTACTGGTCACCCTGTGCCATGTTGAGTCCCTCAGGTCTTGGTACTTGGGCCAGTACTCTTTAACATTTTCATCAAGGATCTGGATTTATGAGTCAGATGTGAACTGGCCAAATTTGCGGATGATACTAAATTATGGAGGAGGGCGGTCACACCACAGGACAGGCTGGGGATATAGACTGATTTGGACATGCTCTCAAGGTGGGCCGACCAAAACCTAGTGGCCTTCAATGGAGAGAAGCGTAAGGTGCTGTACCTTAGTAGGAATAACCTCCAACATACTTACAGGCTTGGCAGTGCTATACTTGCTAGCACCACGACCGAAAGGGACTTGGGGATCTTGATTGACCACAAGATGAATATGAACCACCAATGTGATACTGTGGCTGGCAGAGCTGACCAAACTCTGGTGTGTATCCACTGATGCATCTCAAACAAAACCAAGGAAGTCATCCTCTCACTTTGCTTGACCCTGCTGAGACCATAGCTGGAATACTGCATCCAATATTGGGCCCCCCATTTCAGGAGAGATGTGGAGAAGCTTGAGAGAGTCCAGAGGAGAGCTACCCATATGATCCAAGGCCTGGAGGGAAGGCCGTACGAGAAGAGGCTGAGGAACTTGGGACTCTTAAGTCTGTAGAAGAGAAGGCTCAGGGGGGACTTGGTGGCAGCCTACAATTACATAAGAGGGGTACATCAAGACCTGGGAAAACAGCTGTTCACCAGAGCTCCCCAAGGGATAACAAGGTCTAACAGCCATAAACTCCAGGAAGGCCAATTTAGACTGAATATAAGAAAACACTTCTTTATGGTGAATGTGTCCAGGGTCTGGAGCAAACTCCCCCCAGAGGTGGTGCAAGCACCTACTCTGGACTCCTTCAAAAAACAGGTGGGTATATTTCTTGCTGGGATCACTTGGTCCCAGCTAACTTCCCGCCTATGGCGGGGGGGCTGGACCCAATGATCTTTTGAGATCCTTTCCAACCCCTAATGTCTATGAAGTCTATTTTCAGAAGAGTATCGTGAATGCATGCAATCACATGCTGGAAGTGTGCCACCATTGCTCTATGTTTATATCTCTGGGGATTTGCTGAATGTTTTGGTCAATTCCATTTTAAATACACTTCCAGTGTTAAATGTGATCCCAATAGCAGATTCAGTCAGGAATGACACAAACAAATAACTTCCACTTCCTCTCACACTGGACTCTAACCTGAGAACTCCTGATGTGCCGGAGGAGTGTGAGACAGCTGTGGAATTTCAGTGAATTAGCTTATCTCTTTCTGTCAACTTAAACAAGGAAAAACTCCTCAATAAATCATGTAATTACAAGTTACACAGAGATATGAGCTTGCAACCTGCTAGATTAGGGAGGATCTACCAATTGGTAGCTTTCTTTGAAGAAGAAAGATTTTCCCTTTGGTACTCTTGAGTCTTTTCTTGCCCTTGATGTGTTTAAGGTAGATGGTAGGTTTTCTTCTCTATTGTGATTTATATGGTTTTATAAAGTGTCATTCCATTGCTATGTTTATGTAGTTTATTTCTGCCTGGAAATCCCTAATATACTGTGGATACTACAAAAGTCAAATTTAAAATTTCCTATCTTATTTTGTTCTTAACATGAATTTCATGAGGTTCTTAAAAATTATTTTCCAAAAAGCAATTTTAGAGCTAATTGAAGAGTTTTCTTTTATGCTTTGTATAACCCTTTCAGAGACAATGCTAAGAGATTGTAATTTCCAAGACAATAGCTTGTACTTTTAATGGATTTCATGTGTTCTTAGCAAGTGCTTCTGGGATAGGGAGAAAGCAAAAGAAAACAAAGCCTAGAAGTATTAGGGAATTTAAAAAACACCATATACATATATAATATAGTGTGTTTGATGCAGCTGTATTCTTTAGGCCTGGTCCTCCATTCTTTACAATAGGAGCTTTAAATTAAGAAAGTCAAAGATCTGGCCCTGACATCCAGCCCTTAATGCTGCCCCTGGGTCCGAACTGACTCATGTAACAATGGACCAACCCCACACACAGTGTCTGGGATACACACTGCACATGGCATCTGCTCTACCTGGTATAGGATCCATGCCACATATGGTACCCTTGTGGCAGGTCAGTAGGGGGTGCTCCTGCGCTGAGCCACCCACCTCACTGTGCCCGACCACCTTCCAGGCTCCGAGTGCCTCCCTGGGGGCGCCTCACATCTGGCTGACCCTCTTCCTGGAGCACACCCGCTAGCCTGAGGGTAGAGCCGCCACCACCCAGGGATGGGCTTGATTCTGGCTCTGCACCCCCTGGGAAACACAGGCCTAGTAGCCCTCAAGGGTACTTGACTCACTTCAAGAACTTGGGGTGCTTCCCTCAGTCGGAAGCACAAGTAGTGGTCTCACTTAGTCAGCTGAACAAAGGGGACCCCAAGGCATAATCTAGACCCACTCCCAATAAGTCTCCCACACTAGGTACAAAGCAGAAATTTATTGGTTACAAGGAATAGGGTTGGAATAGGGTACAGAGTTGAGTAGTATCAGAGAAATCCCATAGAGCACAGAGTGGCTGGAGTAGCCTTTGATCACGCATCTGAGTTACTGCAAGCTATATATCTAGTTAGAGCTCAGGTAGCTTACTCACAAGTATCATCCAGAGGCAGGTGGAGATTCCCTCTGGAGGCAGGCAGTTCCTTGATCATGAGTTTTGAGAGAGAGAGCAAGTTTTAGATGGTCCAGCTCCTCTCTCTCTCTGAGTTTTCCTCATGGCTGCTGCCTCCTCCCCCCCCCTGGCAGGCCTCACCAGGGTGCCCAAGCCCCTCACCCAAGTATGTGATGCCAGACACGTAGGCAGAGAGAGCAGGTTTCCCCCGTCCCTCAGGAATCGATCCAGCTCAGGTTACCTACAGAGATAGGGTAAGGTATGTATCCTCTGCAGGGACCATCCTAACCAAATTGTCACAGAGCAGAGTTTTTGTGGAGGAACAGAGGTGGCCTTCTGCCACATCCTTTCCCCACTGTCTTGGACTGGCTGGGGGAAACTACATGCAGTACAGGTCCTGGTGCAGGGGCTATGTGCTGGATGCAGGGGGGTGAGGGGGAAACAGGGGAATCCGTGGACCTGATTTGGGCTGTGGACTGGCCCTGTGCTTGTCATCCAGCCTGTGGGGCCAGATGAATTTGACACCCTTGCTTTAAATTAACCAGGAGCTTAGCAAGGATGCCATGTGCAATGCCTAGTAATGTATCTAAGGCAAGATGACTGGCAGCCCCAGTACCAACTAAAGAGTGAGGGGGAAATAGCAGCTGCTGTTGCAGGCACACAATCATTCCAGCATGGTAGCTGCCAGAAGTTCCCGTTGCCCCTATGAGTCATTGCCCCTATGAGTCATTGCTGCCCCAGGCACCTGGCTGTCTTGTTATGTCTCGCATCAGGTATAATGGACCAGGTCCTGGGGAGTCATGGAGTCACTGTGGGGTGTTTTGTCATTACAGTGATTGCAAAGTAGCAGTAGATCAATGCACTTCTGGGAAAAACCTCCCAGCATAAAATACCTTTTAGGTTAGGGAGAGGCATACTAGACTGTAAAGACTTGAGTTCTAAGCCTCTCTCTTTCACCAAATATACTAATATTTAAGATGAGTTTCCTTTACAGTGTTCGTCAGTGTATGAAGTGCCTACATGAACTACATGTGTGGGTTTTTTTCCCAACAAACTCGGCCAAAAGTGGATCAACAAAATTTTCTGTTTGGCCTACTTTTATTCCTACTTGCTTATTTGCTTTGGGCACCAATAAACTCAGAAATTCAGAAATTATAGCAGTAGGCAGCTTCCAACTTAGAAAGGTGGCCAACAACAAATTCCCTAATCTACAAATTTATCACTCACCCAACAGTGAGAACTATGTCTGTATCTATCCAGAGTGAGAAACTCAAACCATGTTAAAATAAAGATTGTAGACCCATTTCCTTCCTCACTTTTCAAAGGTAAACACTCAAATAAGCCTTTCTTAGCCTAATGGGGCACCAGAAACTGCTTTCTTCTTTCATTAACCCAGATATTTAAAACCAAAGTCTCCAACTGGCTTTCTTTCACTTTATTTCATGAAGAGCAATGACTCTAAATGGAGGTTGTCAAACTTTGAAGCAGAAGAGTCTTTGGGAATTTTACCATGCCTAGTAAGAATACAGTGGTCTGTTGTGACTATTAAAATGTCTGTGAAGGATATCTATGACAGGCTTTAAAGTCCCTTTCCTCCACAGCTACTCTCTCATTCCCTTGGTATACCTCAGGTACAAGGATGACATCTCGATAACATGGACACATGGAAAGGAATCTGTAGAGAAATTTCACCAAGACTTTAACAGCTTCCACCCCTCAATCAAATTAACTTTGGAATACTCTGAACATTCATTTCCTAGATACTACAGTGAAGGTATGCAGTGGCCACATTACATCGAAAACCTACCAAGTGCCACAGCTACTTCAAGCCACCAGCTTTCCTAAGCACACTACTAGATCCATCCTCTATGGCCAAGCTCTGTATTCCAGCCAAATCTGCCCTGGCCCCACCAACCAGGGCGAACTACTTAAGGGTCTAGAGCAGGGATTTTTACAATTACAATACAATTCTAATACTGTAGCCACTCAGATCAACAAACCCAGACTCAGACCTCACTCCATCCTGCTATAATACCAATCCCAGGAAAAGGACACCAGAATCCCTCTGGTTGTCAACTACAGCTCCCAGCTTGAACACCAAAGTCACATCATTGACCTCCAACCCAAAAGGATGATTGTCTCAAGGTAGCCTATCGGAACAAACCTGTCCTGGCTTACAGAGAGCACCCCAATCTCAAATGGCATCTCTCAAACAACAGACTAACAAACTCTCTTCACCGAAGCACCAGGCTTTGCAATGGACCCAAATGCTTGCTGTGTCCCCACATCAGTATAGAACACATGGACCTTATAACACAGACCTTATATACAAGGAGTACAACATAAACGGTTCATTTACCTGCAATTCTACTAACATCATATCCACTATCACCTGCTTACAATGCCCTTCGGCTGTCTGCATTGGACAGACAGGGTGATCTTTATCTATAAGAATGAACGAACACCCGTCTTGCATCAACTGCAGAAAAGACACAAAAACCAAATGGCCAATGACTTTAAACTCCCTGGAAGCAAAATTTTAAAAATCAGTTTGAATGGGAAACTGCAGAACAATAAATCATCCACAAACTGGACAGTATTAAGTATGGTTTAAGCAGTGACTATGGATTCTTATCCCATTACCCGAATTAGCTTTTGTGACCCTCTTTCTTCCTCTGTGTGTACTACTCCTTTGATTTCCTCTCTTAGCACCCCTCCCTCCCCCATCACTTGTATTCCAATTTCTCTCTCCTTATATTCTGCTTTCTCCCTGTTCTTTCACAGCATCTAATGAAGTGAACTTGGGTTCACAAAAGCTTCTGCTCTCTCTATATGTCTTATTTAGTTAGTCTATAAAGGTGCATATCTATCCTGCCTTCTGGATATTAAACTGCCATTATAGGAAGTCTGATGCTTCATGTTGCATTTTTCATTACAGAACATTTTATCGACATTTTGTCTTCAGTTGTTTGTTCATGGTAATGTTGCATGACTTGTGACAGTGGCATCGGTTAAAAAAAAATGCATATTTTAAGCTAAATTCAATGTTTTTAATTTGCCAATTTGAGTAAGTTACAATTTGCATGAAATTAGCTCTTATTATAATATATGATACTTTTGAATAATTATGACTTTTCTTAGGCTTGCAAATGTCTTGAGAGAAAACTAACATCTGTGTCAAACATTGATGAAGAAATGCACGTAACAAAGTGTCGTGGACCTTATAAGTAGAAATCCATAGAAATCCCCTGCTATCCAGCAAAAATATTCCTTTGCTGAAGTTAAAATTTAGTTTTCCAATAACTTAAACAAATACTGCCAACAACAGCATAGCACCTGCAATATGTCAGGAGCTCTGATTTGCAATGGCAAGATTGATAGAACCAAGGTCTGGCTTCTATTGACTTCTGTGTCAGCTTAGCACATATATCTAAAGGACAAAATGTATTGTACCTTTCAATGTGAGGAGTCTCCTTTCCTGTCTACTGGGGGGCAGTGCTGTCAGTTCAAAGTGTCCGTTATAGTCAGACCCATTATGCACTCCTTCCCTTGGACATCAGTTCTGTTTTTCCTTAAAGTGGAAAATAATCATCCAGACTGAAGCTGCATGGTTTCTTTGCCTTGTACATGGCTTATGCAACATTTGTGAAACTAGTGTTCAACCCATTTTAGCTACCCTGACTCCTGCCTGACTTCATACTAACACAGCTAACTACTTTCCTTTACCCGTTTGATACATCAGAGCCTATGTTTTTTGCTCTCTCCATTTGCAAGACATTTGTGAGCAGCTAGCTTGGGGTGTTCTTCTTTGCATTCACTAGCAGAGGTTGGCCTATGGGCTGTATTTTCATTGTGTCTGTAAATGTACTGTGGAGCTGATGTCAGGGGCACCTTATACATTTAAACATAATTAAATAAAGTGTATTGTCAACTTAGTAAGGCAAAGCGGCCTTTTGACTAAACAGTGCCAAGAATAATATAGTGTCTGGACACTGGAAGAATTAAGTACATTATTAAGTCTAGCTGGAGCAAGGCCAGCTTTTCAGATGGAGGACACTGGATTATCATGTTGATTGGAAATGAATGACTCCACAGTGCAAATCATGGGCTGTTGTTTGAGCACTCTTTTAACCTATCAACACTACTAGGTGATCCTAGAAATAATAAAGTTCTCCCAGCAATGCACTGGATGCCTCAGTCTAGGCTCCTAATCTATGTTTAGTATTTTTTATGTAAAATAATAAAGATGACAGTCTGAGGCAGGTGCCAGAACATAAATTAATTCTAAAAAAGTACAATTAAATCTCAACAGTTTTGAAATTTTCCATTCCAGCCAGCCACTTACCTCTTTTCACCTAGGAAGGACACCCTCAGCTTTATTTATGTAGTTATTTAATAAAGTGTGGCATCCCCTGTGGTTCAGTGGTACAATCCTTGTCTGCCCCACAAGAGACCTGGGTTCAGTTCCTGGATGCTTATATAACTACAGTCATGGAGGCACCAAACGTCTGGACCCAGTCTGGCCTTTGGATTCTGTCTCAGTGGCCTAAAGGGGAGATAGAAGATCTGGGCAGCCTCTACTCCTCCAAAAAACTCCTGCCTAGGCATATGCATAGAAGATCTGGGTGGCCTCTCATGCATGGATCATGACCCAGAAGGATCACTGATTGCCAGACATGGAAATAAAGTGCATTGAGGGCAGTTGTGGGTATTGGATATTTATTTAGGTGACTAAATTTGAAAATGTCAAATTTTGTAGTTTTATTCCCATGATAGAATAAACCCATTCCAGCCTCTCCTAACAGGAACCCTGGGTAAAAATTTTTCTGTACTATTTGGGCTAATACTGATGCTATGTGAACAGAGAGACTTCTAGTGACTTTGGGTGCTTATCTTGCTGGGATCCTATGACCCCAGCTGACTTCCTGCCTTCGGGCGGGGGGCTGGACTCGATGATCTTCTGAGGTCCCTTCCAGCCCTAATGTGTATGGAATCTATGAAATCTATAATTCGCTAGGAACTGGGATCTTGTTTTTCAAAATGACTCTGCTCATCAAGGATGCAGAATAACTGGAGTATGTTTTCTTGTCAGCCTTCATGGAACCTTTTAGTTCTCTTTCTCCCTCTATTGATGTCTCCATCCCTTCCAAGGTTTTGGAAAAGATACAGTAGCTCCGCTCCATTTCCTCATGTATACAGGCTGAGGGATTTATTACTTTGAGAATATACACACATTCTAACTCCTGGATAGTTCAGTATTATACATAGTGAGCATCAGCCATCATTCTCTGTGTTTATACTAGCAGGTGAAGTGCAACATTAGCTGATGTATGCTCACTGGCCATGCTAAAGCCGATTGTTGGTGTTTCAAGGGTATAGGAAGAAGCAAATAGGACATAAATTCTCCCTCTCTGTAAACAAATGTGTAAAGTACTGTAACTCTTCCATAGGAGTAGTGTTCTCATTTCATCCACTTTAGACAGAATATATGTTAAATAGCTGAAATGCTTAGAGCTTTAAGAAGAAATCTGATCTGATCTTCTTGGACAGCTATATTACACTTAAAGAAAATAGTTTTACTAGAAGTATATGAAAACAAATCTAATTCAGGCCAAATTGCTGAGGAATGCCTAAAAAGAATGAAGGTCCTGAGTGAGATTTGCTTGTTTTACTGACTCCCTCTTGGGATCTGTTCTGCCCATTTTTCCTAGCATTTACTTGTTACTGAAGAATTATAACTTCAAGTGTTGCCTTGTAATTGCATACCAGTACTTGGCACTTAACAAACACTAGCTAAAGAACTCTCTCTGCCAGGAAGTAGCAGAAACCCATTTTAGAGAAATGGTGAGAGAGGTTACGGGCTTTATTTTCAGAGATGATGCTGACTGTTGCCTTTTCCTCAACTGCAGCTAAGGAGAATTGTGATGCTTTGGCCATTAGTAATATGTAGAAAGTCAGTAATGGACCTGAAAATGGTAAATCAGTAACAACTTTGGGATTAGAAATGGCTCCTTGGCCTCACTTCTCTCTATTCTAACCTTGAAACTGACATTCCAAATTTCTGTCATACATTTTTAACTAAGAAACTTTCTTGTTTTCTTAAATATTCATCAAGCCAGATAACTCACTTTTCCTGTCTCTATTCAATCCACAGTTAGGAGCTAAGCCTATTTAAATGTCATATAATGATGCATACTGTAAAAGTTTATTACAAAAGAATTTAATAGCTGGGAAGCAAAAGTCTGCAGGTTGAAGCATTATATCAAATAGAAAATTTTGCAGCCATGGTAAATTTAATCAGCCTTAACTATTTTACTGTTCACGGTGTCTTCTTCATATCTATGTGAAGTAGGGAGAAAATTGGACTAATTCCTTCATTGTCTTGCATAATCCTTTATAAATGTGCAAAGAGGAATAAATTGGTCCCAATCCTAAAGATAGCACTGTACATGCATTTGACAGAGATCATAGAAAGTTAGGGTTGGAAGGGACCTCAGGAGATCATCTAGTCAACCACCAGCTCAAAGCAGGACCATTTCCAACTACATCATTCCAGCCAAAGCTTTGTCTAGCCAGGTTTTGAAAACATCAAAGGATGGAGCTTCCACCACCTCTCTGGGTGACTTGTTCCAGTGCTTTACTACCCTCCTAGTGAAAAAACTGTTCCTAAGATCTAACCTAAACGTCCCTTGCTGCAACTTGAGACCGTTGCTCCTCGTTCTGTCATCTCTCACCACTGAGAACAGTCTAGCTCCATCCTCTTTCAAACCCCCCTTCAGGTAGTTGAAAGCTGCTATGTCCCATCTCAGTCTCTTCTTCTCTAGACTAAATAAGTCCAGTTCTCCAGCCCTCTCACCAGTTTTGTTGCCCTCCACTGTACTCTCTCCAATTTGTCCGCATCCTTTCTATAGTGGGGGGGCCAAAATTGAACACAGTACTCCAGATGTGGACTCACCAGTGCTGAATACAGGGGAATAATCACTTCCCTTGATCTATTGGCAATACTCCTACAAATGCAGCCCAGTATGCTGTTAGCCTTCTTGGCACCAAGGACACACTGCTGGTTCACATGCAGCTTATTGTCCACGGTAACCCCCAGGTTATTTTCTGCAGATGCTAATAACTATGAAGCAGTGGAAGTCAGGGTCTGTGGATATGGTCTCTCTCTCTTTCTCTCCATGTACAAACTCCATGTTGTCTTTCTGTGTTGTATGTTAGTGTCACCCTCACAGTTTTCCAGGATTATAAGCCATAACATAAGTTCACTTTGGAGTTATTCACATTGGCTTTTTGTTTCTGCCCCCCCCTGACTCTTAATAAGTTGGCTTTGAACAGAGGATTGCAATTCAGGAATCCCTGAACAGATTGCAGTCTATTCTGATCTTGAAATCCTAAAATTCCAAATCCATCTATTCCCATATATTTTTACCAAAGAAGCTTCTAAAACTGTTTATGTGTGTGCATGTATGTGGGCACATTCCTCAACTGCCTTTATTTTAAAAAATGGCTGACTACCTCCTTTGTGGCCCTGAGCATCCACAGTTTTTATTAAAAGCAGTTTTCCTGATTAGGTGGTTGTAACAGGGTCCCGATTGAAACCCAGTTACTTGAGAGATTTGGCAGCTGAAAGTGATTACTGCCCGGAAGGGGAGGAAGCGCCCCATGCCCACTGAGAGACAATGAGACTCGGCACCGAGGGATATGAGGAGGAGGAGGTCTGAAGAAGGGCGCCTTCGGGCACCATGAGAGGAAGAGGCGCCACTAAGGATTCTTGCTAAGGAGGATCTGGAGCGAGGATCCCAGGTGCCAGGGTCAACGCGGGCCAAGTGACGACCGAACCCAGGACCTGTAGCCCATCTGCGCCACTTACCTGGAGCTCGAAGCGGCGGCAGTGAGTTGGAGTGGAATGGAGCCACAGCACGGGGAAAAGCTGTGGCCTCACGCTAGGACACGGTGAAGCAACGCGGGAGTCAAAGTGGGGTGGAGGCCACCCGCCTAGCCCCTGAAGAAGCTGGGACCCAGTGTCCAAACTCGAAGGAAAAGGGGAGTTGGGATAGAGGGCGATAAACGCCCAGATCCGCATGCCGGCACAGAACATGGCAGGAGAAATGGGGTGTCGCCCATAACAAGCCGCTAATGAGATAATTTGCAGCAGGAAACTGAGACTTTCCTCTACACTTACTGTTCCAATTAAGTTGGCGGGGATCCTCTTTGGAGCCCAGGTGTGATCCCAGAGACGACTCTGATAGATTGCTGCCCTTTCCAGGCTTTCCTGTAAGAGACAGAGCAATAAAGCACCTAAATTGTAGTTCGACCAAGCGTGGTCCTTTTGCGGGTACTAACTAGGGTAACATCTCTCCCCTCCCTATTTCTTTAATTAGATCAAAGTCATGGCAGGCAAGAACCGAGGGGTTTAGGTGGTACCCTTCGTGGACACACTAACAGTGGTCATCATCCTTCTTTGAGTTTGTCATTATGAGGCAAAAGCACAGCTGATCTCCATCACCACTAAATACATCTAAAGGTGGTTGGAGGGATCCTTTGCACAAATGGGAGATATGGGACCACAGTGAACACAACATCAGATAAGATCCTAAATTCCTACCAAGGACCAAGTCATTTCCAGCTCCAGTATCTTTTCATAGTTTCATAGTTTCATAGTTTCAGGGTCGGAAGGGACCTAACAGATCTTCTAGCCCGACCCCCCGCCAGGGCGGGAGAACAACCCAAAAAAAAACAAACAAACAAACAAACAAACAAAACCACTCACCCTAAAAACAAAAACGGGACTCAAATGAGTCCAGCCAGGTAAGTATCCAGCCTCTTCTTAAAGATCCCCAGGGTAGGGGCCAGCACCACCTCCCTTGGAAGTTGGTTCCAGCTCCTAGCCGCCCTGACTGTGAAGTAGTTTTTTCGGATGTCCAATCTGTACCTCCTCTCCATCAACTTGTGCCCATTATTCCTTGTTATGCCAGCAGGGGCTAGGGGAAACAGCGTCTCCCCCAAACCCTTCTGGTTCCCCCTAGTGAGTTTATAGACGGTCACCAGGTCCCAGTTGGGCCTTGTTTAAATTTAAAGGACTTTGTGCTTGGTGCCATTTGTGCAGTGTGCCAGATAGAGCACTAGACTGGATCTCAGGTTTCCTGGCTCTTCTGATCCCCTGCTGAGTGACTTTAGGTATGTTGCTTAACCTCTCTTGCCTCCATTTATTCATCTACAAAATGAGAATAGTGATACCAATTTTTATTTTGAGATTTACTGCTCAAAAGCCCTACATACAAGGACTAGGTATTGTTATTCTGTTACATATTTGTATTGTGCCTAGCACAGGCATTTCTCTCCGATAGATACCACTTATAAATAAAAACATCAGTCAACAAGTAGTATTCTTGGGAAGGGTGACTTTTACTAGCTTCTTCCCTGCATTAATAGAACTGGTAAGTTTAAAAAAAAAGTTCATTTTCTTGTCATTTGACAGTTTATATTGTTGGTTGTTTTTAACAGTGGAAACGCATTTATAGCAGGCACTGAACCTTGCATACCAGCAAGGTGTTGGAGAATTAATTTTCCTTGCCACACCATTTAACAAATTTGTTTCATGAAACTCTGAGCCTTTCTTATTGTACCATAAAAAGACTGGGTTCTATTTATACCAGGGAATACCACAGTAGAAGGAAGATAGTGTGTGGCTAACTTTTCCAGAGGTGAAGGTCCTTCAGGGAGAGAGAGGCCTTAGAACTAATAATGAAATGCATTGGCATAACTAGGGGGCTAACAGGTGCAGCCTCCTGACTTGGGAGGAGACAAAAAGAAGTGGCTGCTGCTTGCAGCCCCTTGATCACATTTGTGATTGCAGCTCCTCCTTTCCCTGTCCACATCCATACACTGCTGATGAAATGCTACATTCTGGTATCCTGAAAATTAACTCACAATGTGCAGATTCAAGGTAGAACAGGGAAAGAAACAAAACCTTGGAATTTTCAGGACAAGACATTTCAGGCTATCTATCCCATCACAGTTACATAGGGCCAAATGTTCAGCAGATTTCCTCTGGCATTGACCTATTGACTTATGGCCTTTGACAATCCCAAAGATTTGCTTTTAATTTGGTTCAGTCTTTTATTAGTTTTTATAGACTTCTATTTCTCTGTGATAATCTATGGAACCTATTCTGTTTATTCCATTACTGTGATGATGCCTTGTGCTGAGAGCTGTCATAATCCACAGCAGACATCTCCAGTAGGGCTGTGTGAAATTTCAGAAGCTGTTTTGTTTCGGAGGTGTTTTGGGCCATTTCGGTGCCCAAAACACTGAATCCAAATCTAAATGGAAGACTCAGAAACATCTCTGAAACGAAGGAAGGCATCCAAAACATTTTGTAAATGTTTCAGACAATGTCAGCGTTTCGGAGCCAGGCTTGCAGGGAAACAGCTGTACACTGTTGCCCTGCCGCGTGACTCAGCTCTGCAGGGAGCAGAGATCCACGTCAGGGTCTCCTTGCCGCCACTGCCTGCCCCATGCTTCCTGCAGAGCCAGGTTGCGTGGCAGGGCAGTGCTGGTCCCTGCTGCACGACCTCGCTCCGCAGGGAGCAGAGCACAGGGAGGGCAGCAGCGGCAAGGAGACCCCAGCACAGATCTCAGCTCCCTGTGGAGACAGGTTATGCGGCAGGGACCAGCAGGCTTGCTCGCTGCTCTGCACTGCTTCCCTGCCCCACAACCTGGTGTGACGGGGATCAGAGATCCACATGGGGGTCTCTCTGCCTGCATGAAAGGCAGCGGCCCTCCCCCTCCTGTGGATGAGCCACGTGTGGCCCCAACCTGCTCCCTGCTGGGGCCCTGCAGTCCCCGGCCCCAAACTCCTCCCAGCTGGGTAGGGCTGTGTGAAGCTTGCCTTGCAGCCTGTTCGAAACAGATTCAGAGGAGATTTGGCTGAAATGAAACAGGACAGCGATCCGAAACACCGAAATGAATCACTGTCCTCTGAAACAGCCGAATCCAAAACCGAATTGAAACACAGCTGTTTCACACAGCCCTAACAGCTCTCTGTAACATCAGCTTAATTTTGAACCTGAGATTTCACAAGGCCAAGCAAATGCAAATTATATAGTGCTTGAGCAATCCTTTCTGCTGTTAACAAGTATATTGGCACATGTCACTATCGTAAACAATTACTGTACAAATATATGGTAGGGTTCAGTTAAAAAACATTAAATTGGCTTTCACACAGAATTTGCCTCTGCCTCTGTATGGAAAAGTTCACAATTTCATAGGGATCAAACCAATAATGTTCAACAGCAATATAAGAGGGTTCTACAGACATTGCTTTTAAAATGTATTAGATTAAAAAAAAAAGTGAGATCCTTTCTTAAATTAATTCTGTTAATTCAATAAAATAGATCTAAATCTCTATTCAGGGCAATGGGATTGTTCAAAAATCCTAGCGAGAAAATTTATCTCTTTTTTTCTATTAAATTCTATGGGACTTTTTCATAAGGGTTTTCCTCAGAAATCATTTTGGGAAGGCTTGGAAAGCCTTGCATGGGTTTCAGCCATGTCGGCGCCCAGCAGGATTTTTTCTAAATTAAATCTGTTGCTTAGAGCTTTATTCCTTAAAAATCAGTTTTCACATAGGAATCCCCTTAGTATTAGCTGTCTTACTTGGTGTGCCGGGACAAGAGTAGGCCTCAAGGCAACTGAGGATTGGTCTATACGGAGACATTCACAAGCCTTACTAAATTCCCCTGTAATGTTAATTAAGTCCAACTGAATTAAGCCCATTTATATTCTGAATGAGAAGATCAGTACAAGAATTTAATCTGGTTTGTCTGCTGCAGTACATATTGCTGCCTTTAGTTAGTTTTCCTGAATGTCCTGCATAAGCAAGACATGGGTGGATTCAAACAAGACCCTGTGCAAAGAGTCACTTGCTTCTGGAGAAAGAAAGATAGGTTCATATCACATAGCAGAAGCGGTCCGTCTGCCACATGGTTATAGTAATTTAGAACAGTGTGACACTGCCTGAGGCTGGGACTGAGCAAACCTAAAAAGTTTATTGCAAGAATAAATGCGTGCTTCATTAGCCATTCTTGTTGAGGAGAGTCAGAAACCATGAGGCTGTGGAGTGGCCTGAATAGCTTACTGTTGTTTCCTCAACATCAGTGCACCGTATCTGCAGACAGCATGCATTATGTATATATATAGCACCTAGCAAAATGGGCCTTGATTCATAGAAATCTATAATGAACAGGTACTTAACAGTCACAAGAAGGACAGGTGGACAGCCTAAACTGTGCCTTCAGTGAAGCTGTTCCTTAGTATAAACCATTTGTCTAAAAACAAATGATTTCTATCATATAGAATGGGGGTCAGACTAGATGATCTGTTCAGGTCCCTTCTGACCCCAAACTACTATGAAACTACTATATAGAATGTATTATGCAGAAAGGTAGAGTATTGGATTGATAGCCAGCTCCTATACTTGTGATATAAGAGAGGATACTCCTGTACAAGGCTTCATTTGATGTGCAAATGAAAGGTCCAGTACAACAGGGGATGCATGTTCACAGCATATGTACATCTAATTCATTTCCTACATTGCCTGTAAAGAACATCATGTAGCAGATAAGAACTGGTGCCCCTGGAGGATTTCTTATCTTTAATGTCACAAATGGGGGTAAATTGAGTTTTCTGTTTCAAAATGTTTTTCATTCAAAGTGAGCAGCTTGAGATGTTCAGCAGCTCTGATTAGAGAGAGAACCCATGCATTAGAGGTTGAAAATTATCATACCTAACAGAATGAGTAGAAAGGACTCTTGAGGCATGTTCTAAATGTCTGTATCCTTGAAAACCAAGGTTTATTAACACGCACAGACATCCTTTCCTTCTCTCTCGCTCTCCTCCCCTGCCCCCACATTAATGATCTTTTTGCTTCAAGGTGATTACCATCTTCTCTACCATTTTCTAGAGAAAAAATTTAAAATAAGCAAAGAGATGTATAAATGTCCCTATTTCTGACCAAACTATGAAACTCAGTCATGGTGCCAGCATATATTTCAAAGATAATCTCCCACCTGATGAAAATCACTTCAAAGCTCCAAAAAAGCTTAAAAAGGGCATGTTAATCATTCGATTTGTTTGAATTTCAGTGTAATATAGGGAAATTTACAAAATGATCTTGTACACTTTGAGGAATACAGCTACGTGATTAAAAACAACAAACCTATGTGAAACAAAAGAGAATTCATATGTAGCGATGTCCTTCCATTTAACCACAGAAGAGACAAAAATACAGTAATTTGAGGTCAGTGCCACTGCATGCAGAGTTAGTTCAGTCTGAGTAGAGATAGATGGTGGGAATCTGGCTTGGAGCACAAACAAAAATAAAACCAATCCTTTTCTCATGAATACTGCAACTAATGGACACACTATTCTTGAAAACGTCTATTTTGCTATACTTGGAGGCTATGTCAAATAATAACCCAGTGCTAGACAGAGCAAATTCTAAGTGTATTATGGGCTACTTGAAGTAGTGGAAGTGTCTGAAGTGAAATGTTTAAAGTTGCATCCTGTCAAATCAGGGCTAATTTGGGCATCATCAAACTGCCCAGAGGCAAATTACATATAAATGCTCTATTTTATTCTCTATTTTATGCTGCAGAAATTGATTCTTCAGTGTCATGTGTCTAGTATTTATAGGCAGTTCTGTGTATCTAATATTTAAAGGCTACCCTGATGAAAAAAGATGTTATAGTAAGAGTTTGCCTCCAGTAGTAAGCTAGGGTATGAATTTATAGCACAATGTGCATTTTGTATTAAGTCCTTGGATAGTAGTTCTAAATTATTTTTATAATGATACACTTTGCACACTACAAGGGAGGTTCAGGTTCTGAAGATGTACCCTAAAATTAGAAATCTGGACTTGCATAAATACTGTAGCAAAACTATTTCACATGACAAAGTCAAGACCAAATTACTAAGGAAGATGACAAAGAAAAATATGTGGTTGAGCTGTAATAAAAATATGGCACACAGGCATGCTGGCAAGAGATTGCTTTTTATTTCTTGATGCAGTCCCTCAATAGGATTAAAAGAAGTTCCCATGGCAGAGGGTCGGTCTTCATTCAGTTTACTCATTATACAAGAGATAAAAATATTTTTACTTTCCTACAGAAGAAGTTGAGAACTCTGGGGAAACCCCCCCAAAATTAATAACCCTTTTATATTGTACAATAATAATAACTACCCCACTGTAATAATTCTGTGTAAAAGTAATATTGTACCAAAGTATTCTTTTTTAAATAAGGCCACTATGTTTGCACATGGCTTTGTCCTCATCCTGAAATGCTTGTTGTTGCTCTAAGACAAGTAAACGTGTCCTGACTTTGTAGGTTTCATCTCATCTTTTTGTTTTTTCTTTTTTCACTGCTGTGGGCAGAACACAAAAAATAGCAAATGCAAGAAGTTCCAGTCATGTTTCTTCTGGGAAGATGCTTTCATTTTGTAGCTTAATGTTTTCAAATCAGGCTCCTTTTCAGATTGGTGAGAACATCTTCCCCCACTGCTTAAGACATGTCTTTAATGAGCTGGAATTCTAAGTATGCTTTGGGAGAGTTACAGTGATACTGGGTAAACATCACATTCTTGAAGTTTTAGCTCTTGGCTTAAAAGTTTTGTTTCTGGTAAGACTCACTAGTCCAGCAATGAACAGTTGGAAAATCATTGTTTTCCCTGTCAAATTTCCCTGCTGCGTAGTTAGCTAGTACTTGTAAATACAGGTACTCGATTAACTGCTCAATAGTTACTGCATGGTAGTTCTCGTGGAGATGCTGACTAGGAGCAAATTTGTTTCCAGTCTGCCACACCACCAGAGGGCCACAGGGGACAGAGGACTTTCCTGTCCCTGGTCCTAGTGCTACTCCGATCCCGGCTCCCCACAGGAGTCAATCAGTGCTGGGATGGGGGTCATTCTCTTTTACTGTGCAGTAGGCCTATGTCACATTAACAGCATGTGTAAACACACCCCCTGAGTGGCATTTGAAACCCCTTTGGTAATTACTATGTGCTGCAAAAATTGACCAGACATCATGCAAAACAAGCGAGGAAACTGGTTGAAGATGCTTACAAACTAATGGCCTGATCCAAAAGACACTGAGCATCTGTAACTCCCATTGGAAATATTAAGAGTTTGTGGGGCTCAGTCATTCTTAAGGGGCTGATTATCTCTTCATGTGTTAAAGACTGAAGGAGTGAGCTATCAGTCAACACACCAATGGAGATTGCCTTCCCCTTCCCTCTCCTCCTCATTACCCCAGGGGACAGTTCTCACCAGGCTCCATAATTGGGTTATATAAATGGGGTCCATCCATAAAGCCAAGGAATCTTCATGAGGCTAGGGCCATCTATTCTCTGGGTTTTCACCTAGCTTCTTGGTATCCCAGCTCTATTGATTCAAACAATCCTACTGGGGACTTGCCTTCTTATCTGTGACAACCTCTGGTACATTGGTTGTATTCTGGATCCTGTGTTATTTTGTCCATATAAAGTCATAAGGAGTAACGTAGGGATGCTGTGCCTTCTGAACCCAGTCCACCTGGTTTCTGATTCCCCACTTAGCATAAGATGTGAGCAATGCAAAAAAGGTCTTGCTGGCTCTAGACAGAAGCATGGTCTGGGAGGCTGAATGAAGTATAATTTAGTTCCCATTCCCCCTGGCCTCTCTAGATTCTAGCTCATTCTCCCTCCAGAGGCTTGTACTAAGTAAAGGAATGTTGCTGAATCTGAGGAGGGGAGGGTTTCTTGGTTTCTGTCTGGAACGGCCATGGAGCTGCATCAGACTCTAAATGGGTGAGTGTACATGAGATGCATGACTTTGCTTTAGCATAGTTTACTGTGAAGAAATCATGTGTGTCCACACGTGTACATGCTTACTTCCCAGTAAACCTCCCTAATCCCAAGTAAATTTGCTACCTGCAAATGCAAGTAGCAAATTTAATCAGGATTAGTAATGGTGTTGTCCCCACTGCAGCAGCAGACAGCCCTTCAGAGCCAGGCAGCAACTTGTCTTCTGGCCCAGTGCTCCCTGCCAGCCCCTGGGCTAGCACCCTGGAGCTCCTTCTGGTTCCTGGAGCTCCTTCCGGTGGCAGCAGGGGCCCATTGCAGGGCTGTAGGGAACTTAGTGCAAATTTTCTCCCTAATCCCTGCATGTGTAGATGCCTGCCCAAAAACCCTTACTCCAGAATAATTTACACCAGAGTAAATTTGGGATGGAATAAATGCATGCGTAGACTTGCCCAATGTGTAGTATTCCTTGCTGAACCATTCCTTAACCACTGAGAAAGGTGCTGCCTGTGAGTAAAACTATGGAATGGAATGAGAAAATTATTTTAAAGGGGAGAGGAATAGTAGTTCATAGTGGAAGGGTACTTAATCTCAGTAGCTCAGACTGTGTCAACTGAATCATTTCCTTATGGTGATGTAGCCCTGTTGGAACCTGATGGTGGTTAGGACCATGGTCAAATGGGGTGTGGCTCAACAGCAATCAGCAAAGTTCATGAAGTGGCTCTTGGAGGTTGTTAATTCAAGACCTGATTTTCTCTCACTTTTCCTGACTACAGGGCACTCATGTCCAGGGGCAGATCCAGGGGGGTGCAGTGGTACACTTGCATTCCCTTTCGATTCTTGCTGAACCCAAACTTGAACACCAACTGCCTGGGAGGGGTAGTGGCATTTTTATTTAGGTAGTGCTGCGGCGATCAATTGACTTTATGGCTCATTGTCATCTCTCTGATTCTTCCTAACCTCTCGATTCTACAGGTGTTAACACCCCTCTCTTCTTTTTAATCAACTTGATGTTCCATTATTCATATTATCCTTTTCTGTCCAATTTTGCTGTCCATTAGCTAATTTTGCACTTCTATTTCACAGCCCTGCAGACTGTTATTAAGTTCTAGCTAAAACTCAGGTGTGGTAAGATTAACTCCGGTATAGAAAGGCCTGACAGTGAAGTATTGGAGGCAATGTCAAAATATTCAAGAAAGCTAGATTTTATTTTCTGAATCTGAATAAGAGACTACATTCTAATATTATAAAAGCCTTAATCTGTCTGTCTGTCCATAACTTTATTTGCACTCTGGTTGGTTGTCTGAAACAACCAATCAGATGCTCCAAGAGTGTTCCGGCCAGGAGGCAGTGACACAGTGGGGTGCTACCATGACAGCGGGAATTCAGTGGCTGGAGCTGGGGGGCGAAGCCAGCGCTGCTGTTCTCACCTCCTCCCCGGCCCTGCTCCCTGCAGGCAGTGACAGCACAGGGTGCTGGCCGAGGGGGATGGAGGGGTTGGCGGGGCAAGGCTTCCCACCCCCCTGCCCCTGGGAGACTGCAGCAGTGCAGGGTGGTGGGTGGCAGCACTCTGCCCCCCCCATCATTCCTGACAGACAGTTCACTAATTTAACTATAATGACTACAGGACTAATTATACAATATCCTTTAGCTATTTTTTGCCTAGTTTGTTGTGGTTTTTTTAACCTTTGTATATACTCTAGCAAATTAGTGCAAATTCAAATAGTTATGTTTATTTTTTGCTTTGATCTTAAACTGAATAATATAGTGCTAGCCCCCTAGCATATTAATAAAGTTTCTAGTTTCGCTTTAACTGAAGAAAAATATGTATTGTGTTATATATGATGATCTGAACCTCCCTTTTCAAAATCCTAGATCTGCCTGTGGTTCTAAACCGTGTCAGAAGGTTTAAATTATGCAATTAAGTTCTAGAAGATGGTATTTGCCCAGCAGAAGTTGTTTACCCTTCTAATTAATTTCTTGTTCTGCTGATCTAGTCTTTGATCTTTTGTTCCAGGGTTGCAAAAGCAGTCATGTCTCGGTCAGCATTTGGTAGGCCAGTAGACACGTTTCTTCTTTTTTTTTCCTTTCAAGCCAGGCACCTTTGCCTACCTCAGTCTGAAGATTTCTAATTTAAAAAAAAAAAAAAAAGGATAATTCCATAAGGAGACATTCTTATTTTAATCTACATTTTAGCATCCAATTTACAATGCAATGGAACAGGATCCCCAAAGTGTGATTTATCTTTTTAAAGCAAGATTTTCACTTGGTGAAAATTTTGTTTTTAAAGTCCTTCTGTCAAAAGCAGAACAAGGTAAACACAGCTATTTAAACATGGCAAAAGCTTTACATTCAGCTTGGTTTGTTCATTAATTGTGAATGAGCTGCTGAATAAATTTACAGAAATGTTTCCATAAATTTAACTACCTGTGCTAGAAAAAAATATCCTAAAATGTATTTAGAAAATGGAAAATGCTCTAGGGCCAAAGGCAGCCAATTTTTTTTTTTTTCCAAGTACAGATAATGCTTCAGAAGATCTATTTTTATATTTACTGACAAATTATTCCTATACTTTTATCTTCCTGAAAATAACATTCAGTTACTAAATTCAGTGCAAGTTTCTATTTCTTTGATCTAATCCAGTGGTTGGTTCTCAACTTCTTTAGACTCAAGACACCCCTTGGAAAATGACAGCTAATAGCTTTCACTCTTTTTTTGACAATGGAAAAATAATAGAGCAATTCTTTTGTTGCAAAGAACTCAGAAAGACCACAGCAGGTCAGAATGTTTTTGACACTATGGATTTCTCTTTGAAACCTCTCAGTTTATACTGTAAATCACATCTAAGTGTTTGCATACCTAACTGTGCTAATATTGGTGTTGCACAAATTGCTAGTTTCGTGCCCCTGGAGGCCTTTCCCAAACACCTCAAGGAGGGAGTCACACTCAGGCTGAGTCCATTACAAGTTTATTGATTGCGCAATCGGTCGACAAAGGGGTTGAGTATCCCAAAGCAGTACCGGCCCCCAGTCTTTGTCTGAGGGTCTTTTATAGCTTACCTAAACAAAGAGCTGTAGCGTGTCTTATAACTATTGGCAGTTTCACAATTTTACCGTTACGTCTAGGTTTCCACAGGATGTCAGGGCCTTTTAAGTTAGACTCAACTTATTATGGGATAGATGAAGACGCATGCGTGTTGGGGAAGCTGTGGTAAACTCAATGTCCTTTAGTAACCCCTTATCTTTGTGTAATTCTAGGTCATTGAACAGGTGCGATTGTGAAACTCTGTGTGTAAAGCTGTCCTTAACCTATATGCAGAAGCTGTTAGCAAGCTATGTTGAATACAGAAGCATATTGCAAAAATAAAACATCATGTCTAATTTCAAGCCTTATGTCTAAAATCTAATGTATTTGTACTACATTGGCACCTAACTGTGCTATGTCATTGGTCTAATGTATGAGCACTGCATGGGTTAAAACATGGTAATGCAAAAAATTACACTGACAAGACAGGCATCCAGGTAAGTATATTATTTTTATTAGTACAGCCAGATGCCTTATGAATACCACCCTTGTGACAGTTTTTAATTAACTTACTATCTTTCCTATCAGCCCCTAGAAGCAAGCAACTGTTTCAGAGGGAGTTGCTAATTTTGTGCTCACTCGTCACAAACAGCAGTATGTCTTCTGTAGTATAGGGGTTTGAAGGGACTCCTTTACAAGGTGGCATGTTGTTAGGAGCCAGGAATGTCAGTCTTACTGGCTTTTACCATTCCCTTGTTACCTTCACCATTCGTTTATTCAGCATTACTAATTTACCTTGACAGCTGACACTCGTTTGGCTTCCAGGAACAAAATGTGTAGTGACACGGTCACTTAGCATTTCTATATTTTCTGGGACAGCAAAAGGAATTAATGTGCATTTCAGTATGACCCTCATTATGTATTGCATCTGTTCTGGTCAGATGATGAAAGAAGAGTTAATTCTCATCTTGCTATCTGCTTTAAATTGTCATAGTTCTTCAGAGTTGTAGTCATATTTTATTTCGTTCAATATAATTTATGGTTTTAATTAGGCAACTTCTAGGGCCTGGAAAACTAGTTTGGGATTTTTTTAAATAAGAAAACTCAAAGCCCACACTGTAGGCTTTGATGCATGTGTGTGGACCTTTGGACTTCCATGGGGTTCCAGTAAATTCATTCCCAATGGCCAGTAGGTGTACCTATTTTGTTCTGATTGTGGTCTTCCAGTCATGATGATCAAGTTGCTGAACACCTAGAAGGACACAGGGTTAACTGTCTTCAGCATAGATTCATAGATTGTAGAGTCAGAAGGGACCACAATGGATCATCGTGTCCGACCCCCTGCCCCTGGCAGGAAAGAGGACAGAGGTCAGATGACCCCAGCCAGGTGATTATCTAGCCTCCTCTTGAAGACCTCCAAGCTAGGTGATAGCACCACCTCTCTTGGAAGCCCATTCCAGATCCTGGCCACCCTTACTGTGAGAAATTTCTTCCTAATATCTAACCTAAATCTACCCTCAACTAGTTTACACCTGTTATTCCTAGTCAGCATGTTATTAGCATGTTGTTATCTTTATTATTATTCTTTATTATTATTCAGTAGCATCTGGAGTTCCCAGCCAAGGCAGGAGGCCACTGTGCAGGGCACTGTAGAACCACTTAGACTGAGTATCAGGATTGGGACTTAGACATTTAGGCTAGGTACAGACATTCAAAAAGCCCAAGGCAGAATCCATCAAACTTTCATGGGTTTCTCTTAAATTTTGAAGAATAGATTGGGAATGAATAGAACACACATTCTGCCACTTGTGGCAGGGGGCACAGGAATGCATCCCTCCCAGCATGCAGGACACTGCATAAGGCAGCCAAACGCAGCTGATCAGCAGGCTACACCTGATTGGTTGCTGGCACACACTCCCACCCCCTGCTGTCACCACAGGGAGGCGGGGAGCCAGCACAAGAATCTCTCCCCATCCCTGACCATCACCACTGCCAGTGGCGGCTGGGGAGGAAAGTAGAGACCCCTGCCCCTGTCCCCTTCCTGCCCCCTCCCCCAACCCAGCCAGAACCTGTGAGCGGCACATGGCAAGGGCTTTGTCCCCTGTCCCGCTGACTGGTCCAGTGTGGCTTCTCTGTCCAGCCCCACCCCTCTGCCAGCTGTTTGCAGTTGGGGGAAGAAAAGGGGAAGGGAGGAAAAGAGGTGACCCCTACCCACACATTGCTGCACAGCCTGGATGACAGGTGCAAGCAGGACACAGGGCTGGGGAGCAGAGACTTTGCTGCCTTGGTTCTGTGACAGCCTAGAGGTGGGGCTGGCCTGGGGGCTTGGATGGAACAGAAGAGCACAGTCCAAGGCTAGCCTGCCTACCCTGCAAGGGGGGTTAGCAGGGGCGCTGCAAAGCATCCTGGTATGCTAGGGGACTGAGACCTAACTTGCATCAGGAGGAGATCTGGCAAAGAAGTGATAGACCAGTCTAACCTAAACTGATTAAACCTGATGTTACATCTATCCAGGTCTATCTTAGACCATGTTCAGCCATTTTTAAACCGTTCTATGTACACTGAACTTCTTTTTGTTAAAGGATTAGACTGGTTTCTGATCACTTATACTGATTTATGTGTAATTTCTGTACCTAGCCTTATATATATGTTTAACAATGGATACAAAAATAGAACTTGTTATCCCATTGTGATCTTGAGTAACTACTTTATTGATATCATGGGTCCTTCCTCCCTACCCACATCAAAGGCTAAGTACAGGCATCAAAAAGCCTGAGGCTGAATCAATTCAGTCTTTGCAGGTTAGTCTAGGCTGTGGAGATTGAACTGATAATCAAGTGAACATTCACTTTTGTTTCTAGAAATGTGGGCACCTGCCTGTAATGGTTCAGGCCAGAAGCCAGGGGGTGCTAGAGCATGCCTTGCTGCTCAGCTGAAGCAGACAGCTTGGGCCAAGGCTAGCCCACCCACCCTGCAAGGGGGCATTTGTGGGGGAGGTGCAAAGCATCCTGGGAAGCTGGAGGACTGTGAGTTATTTGAATCTGGAAGGGATTTGGAACAGAAATTGAATAAAATGATTTAACCTAAATCAATTAAGTCTGATACTACATCCATCCAATTTTATCTTAAACTGGTTTTGGCACGTTTACTCATTGCCCTACAGCGACATATTAACACCCTATGTCGCTGCATGGCACATTACAGCAATGTAGTGATCACGTGGATTTACATGTGATCACCAGCTGTGTCACCATAGTGGCACGCTTCCCTGGTATAGCACACCGCTACAGCGATGTAGCAGCAAAATCTAACTGTGTGCCACGTGCACGGCACGGTAACCACCCATACTGCGCAATGCTTTAGTACTTCCAAAAGGAAGTATTAAAGCATGGCGCTGTAGCAACTTGCCATATGGTGACATGTAGATGCACCCTTCGAAAGCGGTTTATGTGCACTGAACTGTTGTGTTACAGGTTTGAACTGGTTTCCAATCACTTATGCCAGTTTGTGTAATTTCTGTCCCTAGTTTTTGTGTCCTGTTACCTCCTTATTTTGCCTTGTGTGAAATTAGTTAGCAAACTCCTCTGGACAGGGACCCTGATTTTACCTTTGTTGTGAGATATATATCAACTTTAAGGGATGAAGTAGAAGTATAAGGAGGAGGAAAATGAATGAATTAGAAGGAGAGGATTCGCTGTATTTCAAAATCAGTTGTAATTATTGCCATATTCCACCCTGGTTTCCACCCCTAACACTGGCATGGACATGGATGGGAACTGTGTAAAGCTTCTTAAATTAAAGCTGTATTTATCTCCACCCCTCGAGACAAGAAGTCTTGACAAGAACAGTTCCCAGAAGTTCAAGTATTCAGTGTATGAAGTGAAACTGGTATCAGTCTGTTCCCACCTCAAAGTGCTATATTGTTGCTGTCTTTGAAAAAACAATGATTTCCTGTGGAGTGGAGCCAAATTAGGCAGCTGCTCCTGTATCTGTACAAATCTGGGTGAGGGAAAAACTGAAAAAATGTTGCACTTGTCAACAACAGAGAAACAATGAGTATTTTTATTTAAGATAACATCAGAATATCTTTACTATTACAGCAGGAACCACTGCATTTGGGTAAACTGTCAACAGCTCAGATGGATGCAGACACAAGACAGAAACCTCTTATCTACATTAGTTTCTCCCAAGAGAAATCCCATTTAGTTTTTTCTCCTTGCTTGCTACTCTATCAATGCACCACAGCATTCCCTTCACTTATTGTCTGATTGTATCTAGTAGCTGCTATTCCAAGCAGACCACCGGCAGTGCATAGAGATGGTCAAAGGCCATCATGTTTTGAAACTAGGATGGGGAAAAATGTGAAGCTGAAAAAAGTAATAGTAAGCCTTTATGTTTGATTAATAGTTTTGCTGGAATTTTGTTTGGTATCTGATCCTGTTTTAATATTAAAGTTTGTTAGGCAATAAGATGGAAT